>NW_009915910.1:51772-61319 GCF_000696875.1 Nestor notabilis | reverse complement strand
GCAGGAAAAGGGACTGTAACTTTCCAAACCTGGAAGCAATGCTACTGTGACAGGTATCTTTTGGGGAGAAAGTATTTCAGCAGGTAGCAGCCAGTGAGACCAGACACACTGTCAGCATCACCACAGGCATTGACTTGTGCCTGCCCAGAGACAGTTGCCCTGCTCATTCCTACATGGGGTCCCAAGAGAACGATATAACCTAGAACTGGGAAAGCTGTGTGTGTTGCTATTAAATCTCATCACCATCTTAGAGAAGTTTTTAAGAAGGACAAGGACTTAGTTTTATATAGCATTAAGTCTGTATAATTTGTTAATAGCTTTTCTACTTTAAGTACCATAGAGCCTGAGGTAAAATTCACAGGACAGAAGAATCAGAGATCACATATTAATTTTAATAAGGTATATACACCCCATTAAAATTAAACCCCTACAATTCTACTGCCATGTAATCTGTAGATTTAAAATGCATGAACAAAAAAAAAAAAAGTTAAATAAAAAAATTGCATGTAAAGGAATGTAGTAATTAAAGTTTCCTTAATCCTGCCACTCTGTGTACCTATATTACAATGCTATCTTTAGATAACATGAGCACAATTCTTTTTCCCCAGTCTTTCCTCCACTCAGCCACTTCCTCTTCTTATTTGGTACTCTGGATGTGCAATAGATGTAGAATTCCCAGTAAATGTGCTCTGATCTCATCTTCCTATCTTACCACTTAATATGCAAGTCCCGATTTTACTTACCGCATATCCTGAACTGAATACAAAGGATTTCATTTCCTTTTAAGCTCATATGTAGTTTTATCACTGCACTAAGTTCTTCATTAACCTCTCACCTTTCAAACTAGAATATTTGACTGCAATCTCACAGTAAAATTACTTTTCCCTTTTCTGCCCTGTTCTGAAAACTTGAGCCACATGATTCATAAAGAGCTAGTTGTTTTCACTGGAGAGTTAATTGCACTTTTCTATTCTTAGATTAACTCCTCTCAAATAAACCTTGAGTGGGTGAAAGTGACCATTAAATAACATGTACTTGGAATGAATGCATAAGCAGCTGAAAAAAAATCTTAGTTTACTCCATGTGCAACATGTAGACTCAAATCCTGAGTTCCAGCTGCTTAACTGAGTACCCCTACATTCAAGTTAAGATTCCATGTGGTTAAAGGACATTACCAGCAACACTTGAAATACACTTCAAACAAAAACAACTTAGTGATGACAGAAGGAAAGAATGTGTTAATATTTAACAGCTCTGCAACTTTTAATATGAGCTGGTAACTGTAAATATAGGTCCCACTGGAGTTACCAGACAATTTCCAGTGACTAAGAAGTCAGAATCTCAGTCAAAACTCAGTCACTTTGGGAGGGAACAGTTTTCTATTGAAAAGTACTCATTTTCTGCACATCTGTAATAGTATAACCCCTTGCTTATTGGGGAAGGAATTGTTTCTAAAGCAAATGAGATTCAGATGCCTTGAAGCCAGAACAGTGGCTACAGTTAAAGCGGGTTTTTTTTTTTTTTCTGCAACATTAGTTTAAGTGCACATTATCTTTTTCAGCTCAGGTGGGAGCAGTGGCAAAAACTAACGCCTGTTGGTCCTGGAATATTGCATATTCAGTGCTCCTGTAGTAAACTGAGTAAAGATGTTTGTTCAGGAGGTTCACCTTTTGATTTTTGTGCTTTATTACTAGTGTCATGCAGCAACATATTTCATCCTATATGTCCCCTGTCTGCATTCCAGTAGAAAGACCTGGGGTTTGCTGAGACTGAGGATCTGTTCTGTTCAGGTACTGACAGAAACAAAGCCAGGTCTAGGCGCTTTACCCTTCTTTCCCCAGCACTGAGTGAAAAGGGTTTCTGAAAGCACATTTCTATTAAAGGACAAAGTTTTGGGGTTTATTTTTCATTTGCCTTAATTATAAATATTATGCTGAAATAAATTAAATTTTTATAAGACCTTGTCTTTGCCAAGAATCCACAAACAGAAAAAAATATACAAGAAAACTGCTAATGACATGTTTGCTTTTGGCTACAAAGTTACTTTTAGTACGTAGTACTAACAATGAACACAACTTTGAATGCATTTAATTCAACCTTTGGCAGTGGAGTACCACATTAATAGTCATACTTTAAACAATCCTCAAGATACAATGAACTACAGTCGTTTTAGTATATATAATGCCACACATAAAGACTGTCTGTGACTGTCATTTACTCATTATCTGTAAAGACACAACCATGAGGGTGCATTTGACTATGTGCTCATCATTTAATAGCATACCACAGCTGGGGTTACTGACTGCTACTTGTAACATGTACAAATAATGTTCATGGCATCTAGATTGAGGGTAGCTGTGAACCAGGGCCTCAGAAATATTAATCCTCTTATTACCTGCATATACATATGCATGCATGTATATTTTTATATATATGTATTTATCTCAAATAATATACATATATGCATATTGAAATCTATGCATGAAGGAGAACAGTTCCAGTTATTAAGGTAGCAAAATGCAGAAGCATTGTTCCTAGAAATTGTGGGGGAGAGAAATAGTTCTTGCTGGTTTAAGAAAAGCAGCAGTAACTGAAGCCTGCTTACCGAATGACGGAGCACTATGTTAAACATGAGAATGCAGAAAAACAGATGAAATAAGAACTGGAAATGGGGTCAGCAGCTTCTCTGCAAAAGTGAAAGCCTATAGTTTCTTAAATTTTGCCCTTAAGCACTGAAAAGATTTCTCCTGAAGTGTCAAAGAAATGTTCATGCTCTTCTTCTTTCCAACTGTTGATACCAATGGTGCACTTTCCCTCTCTGAATCATCTGTCTGTCTTCTCTCTGAGGTCCTGGCTGAGGCTGACCTGCCTATAGAAGAAAAATCACTTGTATTTTCCCTTATCTCTTATGTTTGCCAACACTTCCACTTGCAGTTTTCCACAAGCCTTTATTGAAATATTGTCCCACTGGTTATGCAGGACCCGTTTTGCGTGCTACAAGACACAGCAAGACAAAGACATACAGAGCTGATGTCTTGTATGCTGGAATATCATCCATCCCCTCCCGTCCTCCTTCATGGAGTTGTTACAGACATCTTATTTGGGCACTGAATGCATAATCCAAGGCCCGTCTAATACCATAAAGATATCCCCAACCTGACCGGTGTTGGAGTGAGGCTAGGTAACACATTGTAATTATTCCCTTAATTTGTCATAAAACTTTACAAAAACACAATAGAGTTAGAACTAATACTGAGGCAGAAATACACCAGGGACCAAACACTGAACCAAGTTGCTTATACTGAGTGGGGTTAATCATAAAAGGCAGACAGACATTTCAGGAGGAAAACCAAACAAACAAAACCCCCAGAACATAAACAAATAAAACAAAACAAAACAAAAAACAAAATCAAGCCTCAAAACAATCCAGAACACCCCCCCCCCAAATACTACGCAACAAAAGCACATCATAAAAATGTCACTGTAAAGGCATCAGTACTTGTGCTCAAATAAGCAATCTGTCACTTCAATAAACCAAAGTTGGAAGTCATGAACTTCAATCTGTACTCTCTGCCCTTAGAAGCCAGACAACTTGATCTTAAAAACAGAAGAATATCACAGAAACAAAGCTGATTGTATGGCTGGTTATTCTGTACTGATAAATCTATCCAGTTCACCTTGTGCTTGGAATGGTAAGATTTGTTTGAAAGGGGGGAAAAGAAATCATAACTGTCCATTATTTGTTCTTTTCACTAGATATTGTAAATAACTGAAAAGAGTATATAAAAAGCATCTTCTGTTCTTCAAGGATATCATAAAGTAACTGAAAATATCAGGCAAAAACTTTTTGGTTTTTGCATACAACCCTCTAAATTCCATTATGTAATTGTATTAAATATAATACTTCGGGATCTTTTTCACTCTCGGACAACAAATATATGTATAAAAATTAATTCAGACAACACAGCTAAACCAAAAAAAGTCATCTTATCTCCTTATATGCGGCCATGTATTTTAAATAGTTTATGTCAATATTTAGCATGCATGGCTAAAAAAAATAAATGCCAGTATCATGGAAAGGTCATATTATAAAGTTTTTGCTGATTGACAGATTTAATTTGCATAGCTGTTATCATCAACATTATATCAAACTAAAACTTGGAATAATGCCTTACAGGGTTTCTTTCCAGTGCATCCTGAAAAAGAGTGGCCAGAATCCACAGTGCAACCCCAAAAAGGGAAAGGTCAAACTTCATCCAATGACTTGGCCATATTCACATAAGAAATCTGTCACAGACAAAAGTTAAATCCAGTTTTCAAGCATGTCCTCATCAACTGTATCCAGACCATCTGTTCTTCCCATTAATTCTTTTTCCCAGTTCTGTATGCACATATATATGTATGCATATGCTGGCATACAAGTGTGGATATATGAGTGTGTGTATTTACACACACAGACCAGCTACTGCAGTAAATGAAAATAGGAGTCCTCCTCACTGTCCAATCTTGACTAATTTTCTAAATGAAGTCTAAATTTAGCACTCAAAGGCTATATCATAATGCTTCCTGCATTAAAAGGCTGAATTAAGATTATAGATTATAGACACAATCCTGACCTTTGATCATCTTCTCAGCCTCTGCAGTTAAATACCTCGAGATCTGTTGGGTCAGTGTCATCACATTTGAAATTAGCATCACAAGGCTACATCACTTTGACAGATGGTAGCACTGAGCAAGCACTAAATATGCAAATGTCATTAGCTTTCCTCTATAGTGGGAATATCAGCACAATATTATTTTCACTGCTACAATTTTTTTTTACTTCTCATATCTGCTTGTGAGCTTTATGTCTGGAAGACATTAAAAAAAATCCAATGATTTCAGACTATCATCAATTCTGGATATATTTACTACAAAAGAGTCACACTTTAATAATTCAAACTGGAACTGATAAAGCTATTCATTATGAAAGACTGTCATTGCAAACATGGATCTTTATCTTATGCTTACATGTGAACTCTGACTTCACCATAATAGAACAAGAAAGACAAATACTCTGAATCCCAACAATTTAGATCTTACAAGATTTCATTTTATTTTTTCTGGCACATCAAACGTGAAGGCATTCTAAGGTCTCATATGACTTCTCCAAGTACTCTACCCTTTCCATACTAGACCACTGATTCATGTGTATCAGCACTTCTATTGAAAACCCTCTATTTGACATTGCAAGACTCAGCAAGTAACTTAGTTCTCCTGATGCCCTATGTTTCCAAGACACTATTTCATTACCATAAAAGCTGCATAAATGAGTATCTGTTTCTTTTTTGCTCCAGTTCCCTCATCATCACCAACTATCAGCCACCACATAATGACATCATGAACTATGTGGTCAAACATCTTATCGATACGTACATTTGAGAATGGATGCTATAAATTATTCTTAACAAAAAACATTTTTAAAAAATATTCAATCCAAATGCCCCTCTTTCTCAGTCCCAGGAAATATATAAATGTATTAACATTCCATAACTCTTTTTAAAGTTATTTACTATCTTGAGGGTCTGGATCTTAATTTTTCTTTAGCAAGAAGGTATTGCTATTTAAAAAAATGTTTCTAGAATAAAGACTTGCCTTAGCATCTATTCTCAAGTTTCCATTTTTATTAGTAGTCTTTCAGATCAGTAAATTTTGATGGACTTGTCTGTGACTACTGGAAGATACCCTTAAAAACAGGGACAATGCATCTTAATAGCCATCTCTGTTTAAAATACCTGTGCATAAGAAACCTTGCAACAGTAAAAATAGATAAAATATTACCCAGGCAAAACCTTAGAGACACTATTAGAAAAACAGTGATTTCTTTTTTTCTTTAAGATTTACAGATGAAAAAATAAGCAAAACAAATTTAAGTCAGAACAAAGTCTTCCAACAAGAGAATACTGATAGCTTGCCCTTACAATTCCTTAAGCTAATAATTCTTCAATTTCTTCTTCACTTGTTTATCCACCTTCCTGCAACTTATGCTGTTCTGTCTTTTTGATTTTACTTGTTTTACTTCCAGAAGGATAGGCATAAAATTTATGATCTTAAAAACCAGTAATTTAAGCCCTCAAAATAGTTGAGACAGTTTTTTAATCTTCCCATTATTCCCTTTATTATTATTATTTGTTTGTTCTTACATTTAAAACTTTATGTTGTTTCATTTTTTGGTTTTGGGTGGGATTTTTTTGTTTTTGGCGTGGTGGTGGTGCTGGTGGGGGGAAGTGCCTGGTCCTCATTAGCTAGATATATGCAGGAAAATGAATCAGCTTAGACACATGGCCAAAATGCAGAGAAATCAGGAGCCATGGGTATGAGCTGAGATATCTTAAGCTTTTTCCAGTTCTTGGATTTTTTCTTAATGCTTCTTCACTTTCAAGATTTTCTCTGGAACAATAACATTACCATTAAAAGTACTTTGAAAAAGAGCAAACAAACAAACAAATAACAACAAAAAAACCCCAGAACGCACCACATCTGAAAATTTCTTACTAGTGCTTTTGTGCAGGAGTAAGAATTTCAGTAAAATTATTTACCACACTGCCCCAAAAAACCCAACTGTTAGGCATACTGGAAAACTTACATTAAAAGATAACATTTATTTAAGTATGGTCTACTTATTTTTCCTTGATACTTTTACCTCTGTGTTTCCCCTGAATGATTTTGTTTTGACTATAACAAGCTTCCAGATATCCACCTGATTTGCATCTAAATTTTCTTGAAATATTTCTCCTCATATTTAAGAATTAAAGCCCAAACATTTTTCTCTTTTTAAATTTTGTCACCACATCATTCTCTTATATTTACTAACTTTTCTACTGCACGCGTGAACACCTCCTTGATAAATAATAAAGCCCCAGCCCAATGACTTGCAACAAAGATGTTTCTCCTTTCTTTCTATATCACATAAAGAGGAAGTCACAGGATTTTTTTATAATTTAATCAAAATAGAGGAAAAGCTTGAGGAGAAGAGAGGAGAAAGAAGAGCAGAGTCTTCACCTTTCCAATCTTCTGTATGCTGGGAAACACACAACCTCTTTTGCATTTTTGGCACTATTGGATGCCTGTCTCTGATTTACAAACACAGAGGAGAAAGAAGCAAGGATCAGAACAAGGACCATGAAGGAATTTCTGCTAGGACTGCTTCAGATCTGTCTTGGTTTGGGGGTATTTGTCTAATTACTTTGGGAAGCAAGTTGATTGAATTGTCCCAAAGACATCCTGAAAACATAGCACTTTCTTCCCATCTTCACTTGTTCCTACCATAATGGCACCAGAAAGTGGTCAGAAAGCAGGTTCTCTTCAGTCTCTCCACTGTATTTGTAACCTTTCTGGGTTACAGCACACATGCCCTTTTCAGATTCAACCCTTCCGAAAAAGTCATGGAAGACTTCACCACAGATCATCTAATATTTGATGCTTTTTAAAGTTTGACCAAAGAATCTCAGCTGCTGCTTTTCCTTCCCTTGGCTAAAGGAACAGCTGTAATGCTTACTTGTGCAGAATCTTGGAAATGTTAATCTAATTACCAAGGAAGAGTCTTGTTTGTTGAACTGATGGCTTTTATGTCAGTTTGATGAATTTTGGGAGCCTCAATCACTATTTCAGATTTGCATTTCAGAAGAATTTAGATTATAAATTAATTCAATCACATTACATTCTTACATTATAGAGTCATCAAATAAGTTTAGTATTTTAAAATGTCAGTCTCATGACATCTCTGAGTACAGAGATATGTCCCTTAACTTTCACATCAACCAGTGCATTTCAATGTATGTGCTATGCATACACAAGTTAATTTAGTTTGGGATTCAGCTTAAGACATTTCTGTTCTGTGACCCACTTATATTCTTATACCTGTGTACTACGTCTAAACTCCAGCTGTTAGTCTGTCTGATGGATCCTAGCAAATGGTTTAGCTGAAAAGCCACAAAAAGCTCATTTTATTTACCTAAGAGTGGGTATGCAGTGGCATGTGGCTTTCCCAAGTGTATCCCACATTCAGCCTCTTACAGATCTAATGCCATATATGTCATTTGTAAATATCTTGGAAATGCTCCTAGTGTGTCTAAAATAGTAATAGACACCTATCCCTGTGTAACTGAATCAAGTTTTAGCTGTATTTTAATGGTGGCTAAATTCCTCTCTGGCCTGAAAACAATGGAAATTAAAGACAGAAACAATTCACATACAGCTATTTAGTATCTAGATACTTAAACTTTTTGATGCCCACTCATTGTTTATATGCACAGAGGTAAGCATTTGCAGGACAGAGATGCAAAGTACAATTTGAAATAAGATGTTACAAGCAAACTTAAATGATGATATCAAAGTTAGGAGGCCCATATTATTACTAGCTGTACAACTTGGTTGTTTTGAATTCTGTTAGAGGGAACAATAAGTGATAACCTGTGAATAAATTTTGAGACACAAAGAAAAAAAATAAGCTATTGTTTTGAAAGTCTGTCCAAGTCATTTTAGTTCTTTGCCTTGACTTCATTTTTCTAGCGCATGGAAGAAAATTATATACTCTTGACTAAATTATGTATTATATGGAATTAACTTTATCTGTATTTTCTCCTTCTCCTACATTTGCTAAATGAGAGCTGATAGACCACTTCTTCCATACTAATACATGGCTTTTGGTCCTTTTCTAAGATGCATAAATTTAGCAGGACAGTGTAAAATGGACAAAATACTGCCCACTCTTTAACAAATGAGGAACCATTTGTATCCATTTGTTTGTACCTTTGTATTTGTTTGTAACCTTTTGTACCATTCGTTTGTATCTTACTGCAAACAAAGTATATTCACACAACCTGACCACATTTTAGGACTTCTCCTGAAATTACAGCTGCAAAAACAAAGATTACAGTTATATTTTACTATTATACTGAAATGGATCTGAAGTGATACTTTTTTGGTCAGAACTATTAATTTAGTTGTGAAAAGAAGAACTGTGACAATCAAATGACATTTTAAACTGTTTGAGAAAAATACTTTTTGGGGAAAACAAACAAACAAGCAAACCTCTAATATATTAGTGGAACCAGTAGCCAGACTAAGTTTTTTTTTACATCGCTGTATTTCAGCAAATATCTCAACAGAAGAATTAATGGTAAGAGAAACTTGGTATTACATAGAAGGCTTGTTTCAAATAATGATATCCTAAAGCATTATCTGTGCCATATCTGTAAGTTCAGAATCATTAAAATGGGATATTAACAATACCTTCTGCTCAGTCAAATACACCAACCTCTTCTTCTTTTCAAATATCAATATCTTTCCCCTATTCTGTCTAAGTACAGGTGTTATTTATTTTCCCCTCAGCATAAATTAATACATCCTTTAATGAAGTCTTCCCTAAAATAATTATCTGGACTAATGCTTTTAGTTCTCAGACTTGTTTACATCTGATCCACCAACACTCTTCACATAAAGTTATAACTCTACCCACTGTAAAGATCACATTGCTCCTTTATCTTCTCACCACCATACTTGCTTG
>NW_009915910.1:629-51741 GCF_000696875.1 Nestor notabilis | reverse complement strand
GCGTCGTGTTCTCACTGAGCTAAGCAAATAGCAAACACACGCTGGAAGTTAGCATTATGCATAGCTTACATCACCAGTAAGAAGAGGTACCCTGCACTCACCTGCTTATTTCTTCAATATTAGGCATTGGTTTTGTCCTAATGCATGTGAAAGGTATTTATCATGTACAATAAAGATGCTAATGTCACACAGCTGAATTCCTGCAGTGTCTAAGGACAGGGGGAAGAGAGAATGAGTACATTTCAAACATCTGACTTCCAACAAGCATCAACCTCAGGAGGATATCAGATCTAATTTATTTCTAGGAGCTAGCAACTGCTTTTTCCATCTGTACAAGACACTTAATGTAAGCTTCAGCAACCTGACCTGTCTAAATTCCTAATGTCAGCCCAATGGCTTTTTCTACTCATCAAGGCATCCCTAAGTTGCAGTGAAAAATTTCATGGATGGATGAGTAGTCTACCAAGCTTACATTTGAAGAGATGGACCAAACCTGTATCACCATAGGAGACAGATTCCTTGTCATGGGTACCAAACACTTTCGCAGAAGAAAAAGGCCTTGGAAAAATCTCAGACAAGATTACAAATGGAGTGTAGGAATAATTGCCTCCCCCACTCTCTACAGAGTAGAGAATTGCTTTCTTTGTGCAGACAAATGTTCTAAACCAGGACCTCTGGTCTTCACTCAAAACCATCCCAATAAATACAACTCATGAAAACTTGCAAATCTGCATTCCAAACTATTTGGAGTAATTTAAAATCTGTTACTAGTGATCTTTCTCTATGAATTACTTTTCCACTGTGATGATTTTTACTTGAAGGAATTAATAAAATACCAGGCTCTTCTGAAAGTTATTTCTGTGTACTGCTAGTACATTTGGTCTTCCTTTAAGTAAGCTTATTCATTTCTCATCCATTGCCAGATTTACTTGTTACTAACACAATTAAATGTAACCAGGGATCCCATGCAGATCAAGGGAACACCATGTTTTTAAACTTGTAAGATAGACTGCTTTTAAGGCTTAATTTTCAGATATTTTCTCTCTTTTATTGTTTATTATTTTCATTCCAATTTAATATCTAGTTGTTATCTGAAAACTTACTCTTTTCTTAAGACAATAATTAGGAAAAACTGTATAAAGTAATAAAAATGTTTGTAAGTATATATGGCCAGAGTAAAAGCCCTTCCTACATTACAAAAGATTTTAAATATGGTTGGTACCATGAAACAACAATTCTTACTTGTAAACATGTTTATATTATTCAAGATGATGAAGAAACGGTGCTTGCACAAGATTTATGGAAAATTTTTTCTCACCATTTCCTTCATTAAAGCAAAGATTTCCTTATACAGTCAGAGTTTCTGATAATGTATTAAACAACTGTGTGCATACATACTTATGACTATGTGCAATGTATGGTTTTTAAGAACCAACAAAATGATACATGCAGAAATAAATATTTTTCTTAAAATTAATAGAACAAAACTTCATAATATATAAAAGAACACTGCTAATCAACAAATTACTGAGAAGATGGCTAGGCTCCATAGCCTCTTTAAAAACAAGAAAACAAACAAAGGACTAAGGGAATTTTCTCTAAAAGTACATTGCATATGTTGTTATTTTAAACTTTGTGTTTATTAACTCATGTTTATTTATCACCTATGTGCTGATAATAATGCTTCATTTATATAGCTGCTATTATTTTCACTAGCCATACATAAACAAACAGTTAAATTGTTATATTGGTGAAGCTATAATTGACATGATCTGTCAAAACTAGATCTGATAAACTATATAAAGCCAGTATTTTTGTATTTTAAGATGATCATCACAGGAACACATACTATCTAACATAAGAAATTTATGCTATCTAAAATTAAGATGAATTTTCACATGATGGAGATAAAGGACTGTTTTTTCATAAATACACGGCAATCTCAGGTTTCCAATAACACCTAGGAAAAAAAAAGTATTGTATATTCTCGTAGACTATGACGCTTTTCAAAGATAATCTGAAGCAGTTTTGGTTGAAAATTTTACAGAGAAAAATAATGTTCTATTTAAAATATTTCTATATGTATTCCATTTTATTTCAGTCAAATAAAAAATTATTTACTAACTGAACTATATGGCAGGGGAGTTACGTGATTCAGCAACATGGCTGTATGTGTAGGTGCATGTGTATTATCTATGTGTAAATACAACTCCTGTGAAGTCCCTTCCCTTCCCTTCCCTTCCCTTCCCTTCCCTTCCCTTCCCTTCCCTTCCCTTCCCTTTTTCTCTGTTTAATATTACAGTATACCAAAGCAATTAATGTTTGTAAACATCCAAATATTTAAGTGGTAACAAAGCCTGAACTACAGAAAAGTAAAGGGGTTACTACCATCATCATTAGTAAGGATGAATGGTGGACAAGGGAGGCCATTTTGAGTCCAAACTGATTTCCACAAGAGAAAATACATTATGTCTGGCTCTAAAGTGAGATTTTCTAGTTACAGATGTAAAAGCAAATTGACTTTAAAATATGAGTTTAAAACCAGCAGTCATTAGTTAGTAAGAGCATATTTATATTCAGAAAGATGTCTGAACTGCTGCATACACTATGTGGTGATAGAGGTGATTTCTAAACACTATTTAATTGACATCCCAATGCAAAAATCTAGCTGAATGTATCATAAAAACCTATTTCATCATTTGCAATGCAACCCATTGTAGCATTCCCAGTCCAGCCCTCCTCTTGTGCCCCATTGACCTGAACTGACATTGAGTTGGACCACTACTGGAGATACTGTAATAGAGGTTTCCAGGCAGGGAAGGAAAAGGTGAACACAGAAAGGAAACACCAGTTTGACATTTGTCATGGTTACCAAACACTTTCACAAAAGAAACAATATATATATGCACAGATAATTTCTGGGAGCTTGGGTTGAATATATGTTAACTTTTTGTGCAACTTATCCAGTTATATTTACTGCCCCTTTATGTTAAACAACAAGCAACTGTGTGATGTGACATTCACTGAAAGACTTAACAATCTGTATCTTCTGCTTCCTTAAAATTCAGCACGCAGAATTTGCATCAGAATGGTACAGTGCCATACCTGAAACAAACTACATTATTTTCTTCCTTGAAAGCAGGGTAAAAGCCCATACATTTTCTACCAGTCAGTTCACATTTCAGTTTACTACCTACAAGGTAGTAAACTGAAAGCTATTTCTAGCTGTCTATCTCTTCTTCTCCAGCTATGGGTGTGCAGCACTGCCTTGGTAATAAGGCTCTGTCTTGACTTTTTCAATTCCTTTATGTCAGCCAGCTTCCCATAAGAAGAAAAGCAGGGATAAGAAATTAAACAATTATTGTGAACAGTAATGAATGAGGATGAAGGTTGTTTCCCTGCTTCTGAAGGAAAAATAGCCAGCCTTCACTGCTATCCCTAGGTTAATTTTACCAAAAATGTAAACATTTCTAGTCAATGAAACTCCATGTTTCTACTGCAATGTACTAACTGCAGAAATTGGTTTGGTCAACTAACTAGCCTTTAATATCGTTCTTTTAGTGCCACAGAGTCTGTTCCAGCATGTGGCTCTCTATGCATCCTGTGCAATAGATATATTTCTCTTCCTTACTGTTGGCACAGGTAGCAAAGATAGAAGTGAAGAAAGGAGCTTCCAAGCAAAGAAAATTGAAAGCACTGGACTACCCCTTCAAGTTAGCCTGAAATAAAAACTAGACAGAGCCATAAATTTACTCAAAGCACAGTTTTGCTTTTACCCATTTACCATTTACTGCCTGCTCTTATTATTGCACAGGTGCATCTTTTCTCTCTGCTGTCCTACTCAAGTTATTGCAAGCATCACACTGAATATAAGTTTGCTACTAGAAAATTTTAAGCCTCTTACCTGAGCTTCTCAATTGAGTTTTCAAAACTAAAATAGCTTATAACATCATTCTAAAGGCATTTAAAGCCCTCACCATTAAAATAAACAAGAACTTCAAACCTGTAAGAAAAAACTCCTAAATCCTATCTCTGCAATCTTCATGTTGCTCTTTGACTGAAATTAGAGTTCTTGCCCACTAAGCTTTCCCCAGATTCTTTGGTAGATTCTACCAATACCCAACATAAAGTGACAGCAGGACTCAGTATTCTGATGGGACAAAAAAGCAGTAAAAGTAGTAGAGAGCTACTTGATGTGAGAGTTTTTTTTTCTAGCTAGTTCTGTAGCAATAACTTTGGAAATACAGATAGAGCACGTAAGTTTGTCAGATGGTGTCAATTCAGGTTTTTTTGGGTTTTTTTTCCCCTCAGATAATTACTTTATAGTGTAAAAACCTGAAGGAGAGACGGAAAAAACAGAAACATTATATTGCTGAGTAATTAATTTTATTTCTTTCAGATTAAAATATCAAGTAATACATGTTTATCTCAGGAACATATGTAAGGAAACACTATGTATCTTAAGCAGATTAGAACATGACTTTACCTACCTCCAGATTAAAAAACCACTATACTTTCTGGAAAGTGCAATATCAGATTTTTAAGGTTTTGTTTATGTAAACAGAGGGGTGTTTTAAATAGCATCATGGAATAATTGACAAAACTTGCCATTTTCATGGTGACTGTTACATGCTTATCTGAGAAAAACTAGAAACTCAACATAACTAAATATTCTTCTTAAGTAGTTTAACATGTAGGATATTTTTTATTTTCTTTAAAAGAAAACCATCATCATCATCAGAATGATACTGAGAAGGCTTTTGAACAAATACTGTGATATAAAATGTCTCACAGGTTATGTAAAGAGCTCAAAGAACAAATGTTTTTAAAATCACATAATCTGGCAAAAATCTCCACCACACATGACCCAGACAGTGTTGTCCCCTACCTTTCCCCTCTTCTTCCCCCCACCCTCATCAAAACTTTTTCTATTCTGTATGAGTAGCAAGACCATTCTTATAGATATTCAGACAGAGAAGCACATTGCTTCATCTGTTCCACTAACTGCAGTAACCAACTGTTTCAAACCTTTGAAAAATAAGTAATGACCCTTCACTGTACTTTCTGTGTACAAATTCTAACCTGTAGAATTTCAAGTCTAGTGTAAATCTAGTATAAGGCTGTGAGACGGTATGAAAGTGCCTAGGTCAACTTTTTGACTGCAAACGGCTGGAAACAATATTCAGTGCAAACTATTTTAAAGATGCAGAAAGAAGCTGAACACCTGTTTTGGAAAAGAGGAGGCAGAATCTAGTTCAATTTATGGTGATAAAGCTTGATGCATCAGAAGGTTAAATACCTTTGGAAGATATCTGGCACCCAGCATCCATTATCACATCGGCCAGATGTGATTCTAGAGGATGCGTGCCTGTAAAAATGCTGAAATTTCACCTTCCATTCTCCTTGATGTAACTATTTTACATCAAATGACATTTTTTATAGAAAAAAAAGATTTAAATTAAACCATGTAATGAAATCCATACAAAAATAAATCTGAATGTGAAACTTTTTACTCTAGGATAGTAAGATTGTAAGAGTTAAACCAGAATCAGAAGCAGGAACAGATGACATGCATCCATTCCCAGCCACCTTATAAATTTTAGATTTTGCTATAAATTAAGTAGATTTCTACAAAACCCAATTATAACATGTCCAAGACATTCAATAGTAGTTTCTACTTCAGCATGAAGTACTTCAGGGAAGGGAATATGAGGAGAAGAATTAAAAGCAACACGTTCAGAAAACATTTTTCTTCGGCACAGAAGTCTCATTATTAAGACACTTGTTTCATATGTGGTTAATTAAATGCAGGATATAAAATATAGTACCTTATAACACATGCATAGAGCCCGCTGTCTTGTACCACTGTTGGTCGGAACCAAATGGAGTCTTCTTCTTTGCTCATTCTAGTTCCATCAAAAGCTATAGGTTCCTCAAAATCCCCAGGTCCAGAGCTTTTGTACCACATCAAACTAAGTCCAGCACTCTGGGCTAGGGAGTAATTAGCTCTAATATATCCATAAAAGAGTGCACATTTTATACGAACAGGTTCTCCCACTAGAACTTGATATTTCTTGTAATCCACAGACCAGTCAGTGCATCCATCAGCTAAAAGAGAAGAGAAAATTACAAGAGATTATCAAAGGCTTCAGATAGCACTATTCACACAGCAACCTTTATTGTGGGAAAGCATTGTATTTGTGAAAAGGTCTACTCAATGACTAGCAGTACTCTTGATATCTGAAAAAATAACTGCATTTTCACACTATTAATGTGATGTACTTGTCTATGCAGAACAGAGCTATTATGAGATTTTTGTGTTAAATGTTGTTAATTTCTAAGCTAACTGAGCAATTGCTTTTTTCTATCATGTAACTCCAGCATGGCCTGTTATAAAATACTGGAGTGAAATCACTGTGACACACAGGCCATGTGGTAGATGAAGTTTCTGTGAATTGTATCAGTAAAATACCTTCAGGGTAACCATGTAAATGAAAGAACATATTCAGTCTCAGAAGACATTAGGACAAAGATTTGTGGCCTGAACCAAAAAAATGTGAAAGTCTGGGTTAGACTTGAAGGAGAAGAATCTTAGAGCAATCAGAGCAAATGTGCAAAAAGATACTGCCAAGGAGATGAATGTCAGTATTTTTAATTGATTGTTTAAGAACAAGTTAAGCAGATCTGACTTGTAATTTTTTACCTTCTTGAAGTACATTATAGATTTATTTAAGTGATTAATGGTTTTATTTTTGCCTGCTGAATAATTTCAGCCACTACCAATACTGTCCCACAATAACTGTTCATCAGAAAGCAATAGCAGATGTTTGACTTTCTGAATCCCAGCAACAAAATCAAAACCTCAAAACAAAAGACTACCCAAACTCCCTCCCTTTTTCCCATTAAGTTAGAAGCTAAGAATACCAAAACAACAAAAGGAAAACAGACACTTACTACAATGGCTTCCTTAACAAAAGCTTATGTTTTCTTTTCCTTAAGGAGTTACAGCCATGGAAATTGACCATTAGGTTCATTCATTTAAAAACTTTGTGTCCAGCCTCAGCTAGCTAATCAGAGTCTTAATCCAGTCATTTTTATTTCATCTTGAAATGAATATCTATGGCTCATATACATATTTGGTCTTTGAATTTGCTACTTCTTTTTATTAACTTCAGAAGAGCTTAGACAACTAGTTAGCTTAGATCAACTTTTGCAAACCTAAAGTCACATCGAATGCCTCTCACCCTATAGTTAGTTGAATACTGACTTTCATGGTGAATTCAAGATGCTGTGCAACATAAAGCAGTATTAGCACTTTAAACATAGACATGTTTCAGCTCTTCTTTAGGAAAATAGCACGCCAGTGAGCAACTTCTGAGATTAACATTTGGATAATACCACAGTACTTATTATACATAATAAAATTAAATAAAAAAGACAGGAACATCTCTACACATGTCTGTGTAACTAATAGCCGAAGATGATACATCATTGAAAGATGGAGGAAAAAATAATAAAAACTTTAGAATCAACTTGCATTGTGAACAGAATTCACATAGAGAAATTCACACAGAGAAAAAATATTTTGTTTATCTTTGGATTGTCTCCTCCTGCATTTACTTTAAGATTGTGAAGGGACAATATTATGACCCCTTTCCAATTTTCCTACCCAACAGTCCCTAAAAATTACAAACCTTTACAAGAGTCTAATAAGACATAGATGTACTCTTGCAGAAATTTTAAGTGAGTGGAGAGAAGTCTACACTATTAGCTTCCCCACAGGACTTACTTAAGAAACTAACTTCCATTTACTTCAGAATTTATTTACATCTTTGATCTTTTAATTTTCTACATTTCTGAAAGAGCATTCTCTCTCTGATATGATTCTACTCCTCTCTGCTTCTAAATACCTATGCCAAAAATGAAATAACAGGCACCTCTCAGCAGCATTAATTCCATTATATAAGTTACCATGTAATAGCTTCTTCATCGTACTATTATCAAATTGTAATATTCCCTTTTACTGCCTAATTGAGTTAGTACACTTCGGTTTATAATATTAGTCTGCTAGTCATGTTTTCTCTCTCAGGATATTCAGTTCTAATGGTTCCCAGTTCCATGAACTTGATGAATCCATGAGAACATATAGCAGAATAACACCAACTCTGTTTTAAGCCTTCATCAAGGATCAATGAAGGATTAACTAAGCAGAGCAGATATTCTTGACTTTATTTCAGCATGCTATTCCTCATTTAAAAAGTGCTAAGGATCATGTGCAGTCCACCTTAGGAAGCTTAGGCAAACATGCTAACAGGTATTCCACACTCACAGGCAAAACCAGACAGAACATCACCAAACTGCTGAAAACTATCAAAGTTCAGTTCCTGAGTTTTAAGGAGAATCTTAACAATAGAATGAATATGCAGGCATTGTATGTCCACTGGAACTCAAAGGTATTCTGAGCTGCAATAGTCCAAGTATTGCCAGCAGGTTGAGAGAGGTGATCCTGCCTACTCAGCACTAGTGAGGCTGCACCTGGAGTAACAGTGTTCAGTTCTGGGCTCCCCAGTATGAGAGAGACATGGAAAGACTGGAGAGAGTCCAACAAAAGGCCACAAAGATGGACAGGGCACTGGACCACCTTTACTATGACCACAGGTTTAGAGCTGAGACTGTTCAGCCTAGAGAAGAGAAGGCTGAGGGGGTAACTTATTTAAATATAAATACCCGAAGGGAGAGTGCAAAGAGGACAGAGCCAGGCTCTTTCCACTGGTGCCCAGTGACAGGACCAGAGGAAACACAGTAGGCTCTTCTGAACATTGGGAAATACTTTTTGACTGTGAGGATGACTGAGCACTGGCACAGGTTTCCTAGGGAGGTTGTGGAGTCTCCACCGTTGGACGCATTCAGAAGCCAGCTAGACATCATGCTGGACAACTATTTCTAGGTGGCCCTGCTTGAGCAGGAGTTTGGACCAGATGACCTCCAGAGGTCCCTTCAAACCTCAACCACTCTGTAATTCTGTGATTTATTACAGTTACATTCAGTGATAATGTTAAGAAAACATGTATCCTCTTCTTACTTTCAATAAAGTGAACATGAAAATGTTTCTCTTCCTGCTTACAGAAATATTATACCAACTAAACTCTGCCAACATTGACATTCAATTAACTTAGAACTGTATTAACTTTATTACAGCTGGTAGCTTTAATAACTTAGAAAATCTTTCCAGGAAATACCTCATACCACTGCTCAGCCAATGTGCCTTCATCTATGAGAAGGTGCTAATGCAATTTTGACAGATATAATAGAAGTTCATCATTCTCATCATAAGACGCAGACATCCCTCTGTGATACTTTGTGGTAACTGCGATATTTCAGGAGAAAACTGTCTATCTGTGCTTAAAATGCTACTATTTCACTGTAACTAAGTATAAACAAAGGCTTAAAACCAAATTATGGAAAGAAAAATAGACTGTCATGTCCTTAAAAATTAGATTACTGTGAACACTCTGACAGATGCGTGCGCTGTGAGTGACACTTCCTATGTACACAGTGCATGTGGTGTGTAGAGCATGTTCATTTTTTAGTGTAGAAAAACTTGGATATCAGAATCCTAATTAACATAATGATTTTCAAATTCCTTGAAGCATGTAAAAATACATTTTCCAAGACCCAAAGACTAATTATATTCATGATGCCTTTAACATTCATAGAAATCTTTAGATTTTTCTATTGACATTGGTAACTTAAAAATAGTTTGTATTTGCATGTTAAACACTTGTGTTACTGCCTTTATAAACAGGGACAGAGGAGAGCAATGTTAATTCAGACTTGTTAATATTAAATAGAGGGATCTGTAATTGTAACTGTGGTTCATTTCTATTTTGGCTGGATTTTCTTTATTTAATTTGTGTAAAAGTAGGGCATTAACCAAAGAAAATATGTAATGTTTCCCTTCTTAGTTATGGCTGCTACTGACACACAATCAAGACCTACATTTATGCTGGTTCAAAGCAACTGTGGGGAAAAAAAAAAACATACTCAAGACATTTCAATGTTTTTATTTCTATCATCACATCATCAAGCAGTCAATCATCTTCTATTTTATTTTATAAATTGGAAAACACTTGAATAATTCAACAGCTTTGAAATTTCAGAGCAGCCTTCGTACAAATGATAATAGTCCCTGATCTCTATTTTAATAGGCTGCCAGCTAGTGCTACACATAACAGCACAATACAGGATCCAGGACAAATATCATTCACTCAGTTATCTTCTTGTGTGATTTCAGGCTACGAAATAAGCCACATTACGTTACTGTCCTAATAATGAGATAATTCTGCTGGATAAACACGTTTGTTGCAGGCTGTACCTGCTGATAGTACCCAGCACACAGAATATTTAACATTACTGAGAAGGTCTTCCTCTTAATTTTTCAGGATCATATGTATCATGTTCAAGGCAAAATTCAGTGCTGAAAATGAGGGGAAAAAAAAAAAAGCTAATAACTCGTAAGTCCACTGCTACAGCCTGGCTTCATTCAAAAGATTCAATTCAATTTATCAGTTTCAGAGTTAGTAGAGGTCCTCTACTTTCCAACACATTGGTGGAAATCTGAGTTCTTTATGACTGACAGTTGAAAACAGTTCTCCTAAAACTTTTAGGGGGCCTACAAGGATGCTGGGGAGGGACTCTTCATTAGGGACTCTAGTGGTAGGACAAGGGGTAATGGCTTTAAACTTAAACAGGGGGAACTTTGGGTTAGATATAAGGAAGAAGTTCTTCACAGTGAGGGTGGCGAGGCACTGGAATAGGTTGCCCAAGGAAGTTGTGAATGCTCCAACACTGGAGGTGTTCAAGGCCAGGCTGGACAGAGCCTTGGGCGACATAGTTTAGTGTGTGGTGTCCCTGCTCATGGCAGGGGGGTTGGAACTACATGATCTTAAGGTCCTTTCCAACCCTAACTATTCTATGATTCTATGATTTATAACAGTAACAGTAAATTCTCGTAAATTTTTATTATATTTAGTATTTAATAAAATAAAAAATACTGAGCTATTATTTCCTGATTATCTGTGTTTGTAGTTCTGTTCTTTACTTCCTGTAGAGAGGCTTATGCAATGTCACTGTGACTTCTATTTATCTGTCAGCCACCTTAGGGTTTTTGAACACAATACTCATTTGCAACCAAATCTGACAAAGAAGTGATCTCATAAATTGTGAAAAATGGGTACATAAAGGAAAAAGCACCAAGTCTTGTTAATAAAGCCGGGAAACTGACAAAGAGGACATCAACATATGCAGAAATTAGATATTAATATGTAGAGAAAAGTAAATATGATGGGTACAGAAAGCTAACAGAGGATATTGTAGCAGTGTGACTAAGATTTTGAGATAGGACGGAGAAGTATGAGGCATAATCTGTCAAGAAAGCAGGCTTCCCTTAACTGGCTCTTCATAAGAAACTTTTCAAAATTTATCAAGTTACACATAAGACTCAAGATTACTTTCTTTAAAGGAATTTGCCCAACAATATCTCACCATTAAAATCACAGTCTTTCTGTGTTACCTCTTTTTACCCTGGTTGCGCCTTTGCTTTTCACTTACACTAGCTAGCATTAAAAAATACAGAAAAAAAAAAGATTTTATACTTTATAGCTCGCTCATTACAGTGCCTGAGCCAATTAAATCTATGCAATATAACACATGGTATCCTGTGTGTGTTCTCATTACAAAGAAATGTGAAGATTGTGTATTTTGGGGTCTTGTATCCTTTTATTTGCTATAAAAGTGAACTCCATCAAGAATGCAGAAGCAGAACTTAGAATTGCAACATACTTCGGAGATGACAAACAGAAGACAGTTCTATTCTCAGACCACTTACATTTTGTGCATTCAAAAAAGTACCAGTATAAAATCGGAAACATGACAAAATATGGATTTATCATTAGTATTAATGTTTTCAAATGACTACATAAAGTATATTTTATACATGATTAAATTTCCTTTTGCACTAAGGCTGATATTATGGCTGTGTACATTACTGTGCTGCATTTCTGTTTAAGATAGCATTTTCATTTCAAAATGCCATTTTTCATTCTCTTTAAAATCATTGCAAAAATTATGTGGTAGGCTAAAAACTCACATATTTCATTCTCCATCTGGAAGTGTGCAGTGGCTGGTATGAGGTGGTGCGAGTAAGGTAAAAAAAAGATACTAAGATACTGAATGACATTTGAGGGAGACAGCAAAAATATATTGGACACCCACATCTATTAAAGAACTTACCTCCTAAGTATTGCACTGTCCCAGCCAAACCTGAGAGAAGTTTTGTAAGTGGCAGATTTGGTAGTTGAGGAATCTTGGCAAATGCACTAGACCACAGGCAGAGGAGTAATGGAAAAAAAAAAACTATGGTTTGACATAAATTACTTAAAAATGCCAGGTTTTTTTGCTTCAGAATACTGAACTGACATGAAACAGAGTACTGGACTAGTTAGAGGCAGAATAAGCACAAAAATGCCTTTATGCCTATCTGGTGGGAAGTTTTTATTCATTCTTTTTTACCTAAACCAAGACAAATTAAATAGTATTTTTGTCTGAATTAATATTCATCCTTTAATTTATCACTATTATGTTGTAGAAGAAGTTAAACAATGAAAGCTATTTTTAAGAAAAAAATAGAATAAATATACTGTGCAAGACAGAGCAACCAAAAGAACAAATTCATGCTGAAATTCCTAAATTTCTGCTCTAAACAAAGAATTCTTCCCTGATGCTCATTCAGTCCCTCTTGCTTCTTTCAAGCCCTCCTTTTCTAGATCATCGTGTCATATAAAATTGGAGGCCTAGTAAACACACATGTAAAGGTAGTCTAGTCCATGCTGACCTATCAGGTTCTGGTGGCTGTCAGCCAAGCACCCACAGAGCATCTCAAGTCATTAAGCCCCACACACAACAGAACAGGGGAGAGAACAGGAAAAGCAAAAGTTAGAAAATTATTTAATTGGGATAAGGATAGTTTAAAAGTGAAGGAAACAGGGGAAAAAAAAAAAAACCAAAAAACAAACCAACAAAACAAACAAGTGGTGCAAAGGCACTCACCACCCCCACAAGCAGACCAATGCCCAGCTAGTGTCTGAGAAACAGCTACTTTGAAAGCCAACACCTCCCCATTTTTAGTACTTCTTTCAATCAATCATTTTCAACTCACAGATAATCTGTACATTTACAGTTACACCATAGACATGGCAGCATAATGTAATCAACAGCCACAAAACACAAGAGTTTTTTTATTACATACCAAAATGTGGTATTAAAATGTTTTAATGTTCAGTGCCATCTGAAATTAATTGTTTCTTGTTTGTTACATTTACTATACATCTTTATTTGAGGACAGTTCAACATCCTCTCTTTCTTATGTGGATATACTAAAGTATCTGCAGTCTTTTTTTTAGACCTTAAGAATACAAGTCTTTTTTCTGCTCCCCAAACATCCTATGATACATTTTGAAAGATAACTTTACTCAGTGCACAGTTGCAAAATTTCTATTCTTCTCTATATGATTCAGATACGGAATCTCAACATTACCATGTGAGGAAATGAAGTGTGGTATGTAATTGGTCTTAGATAGAATTGCAAATGACTAAAACAAAATAGTAACCCAACCTGAAAAGAAACTACCATGGAAAGTGGTTACACTAATTTCTAACAGTCGACAAGCACACACATCTAAGGTTGTCTTTTAGAAAGAAAGTTTCCAAGAAAGGGGAATTTCTGGGCCATACTGGTGTGTCATGTTGTATAGCAGATCGTAAATTATTTATTCTCTTCCATTATCTGTTATTGAAACAGCTTCTGAAAATACAAGGTTCTCCAGTAGCTTAATTTTGGAGATTATTGGGAAAATCAAGGATTTCTTCATGTTGGAATTTCAGTAGTATTTGAATAACATCTACACTTTATACCTTTAAACTTTTGTCCTACAAAGAACACAACTGCTAATATCACAAAGAAGTTGATGAACATCAGCTGAACGGTGATAACTAAATATATGAATACTCTCCACTTGAATAAATATGAGAAAATTCAGCAGATTATAATACAAGAGGATTAAAATTTATCAAATGTCAATACTTATATCAGTAGGTTAATATAAATGTATGGTGCCATATGGAATCCATTAAGTAAGGTTTTGGTAGTCGTCAGTAGTTTTGAGACACTCCAGAAACATTTTAAACAGTTGAGGAGAGAATAATGTCTTCTTCCCATAGCTGTTCTTGAGCAGGTAAGTGGAGCAGAGGTAGCTCCAAAGGCTGAGCCTGGCAGAAAGGAGGGATTGAAGCAGGGAGGAAGAGAGGTCTGGAAGGGCGTTATGGCCTGGTTATGTCTGTCTTGGCACCAATGTGTGGCGTGGCAAGGAGCACCACTGCATTAGGGGACAAGAGATTTTTTCTACAGGGTGGGTCAGATGGGGATTTGCATTGCCTTACCTGCAGGGGTAAATAATGATGAAAGATAGGAAAAAACCCACAAACTGCTCTCTCTATGTAGCTGTCTTTTCAGCAGGTCGCACTTTTTTTTACAGCATAGTTGTCCTTTCTAACTGATACACAGCTATTCTGTGTTGTGCTATTACATATCTTAACAAATAGCAAAAAATATACACTGCTAACAAATATTGCTAAAGTTTTGGTGCACCACTTTGTGTACATGTATACAATCATCCCAGGTTCAGAAAGTGACACATTTTCCTTCTCTTTTGTATTTCTTTTTAATCCCAAGAGCTCATTTTCTGTGTGAATGGCTCAAGTGAAAAATAAATTCTTGACTTTACTCTGAAGCTTATTAGCAGCACACAATGCAGCACACAGTGCCATAACGATTAGAAAATACATACCAGACAAAATAAGAAACGTAGCCATTGTCAGTTTGAAATTTGTTAACTGAAGTATATCTTCTTTATATAAAAAAACCCTGTTACTTAATAACTACCAAAAGTGGAATATAACATCCTGAAAAAAAAAAAAAAAAAAGAAAGAAAGAAAAATTGGGTTAACGCGGGGATAATTTATAATCAGACTGCTAAAGAAAGAATATATGCGCTTATGAAATAGAAATGAATTGTTATTTAAAGAAGTTTTTATGATGCATGCTCTTTTCCTGAAGATGTTACCAAATGCAAAACATGGTAGTTTAAAGCCAGTAGAACCCCATAAAATACTTAGCAAAGAACAACAATATTAACTGAACTTTAAAGTATTAACTACAGTAAACCTGCACTCCATGGATTATAAAAAGTCATTATAAATATGTTTCTTTGTACACTTTCTGCTGGTTTAGAAGAACCCATACTATTATAGCATCTGGCATTTTCCTTCCTTTTTTTTCCTTTTTTTTTGTTGTCCATATTATTTCCAGAAGCAAAAGCTTATGAACGATATTAAATTTTGTAAATCTTTGCTCCCCACTTTGACATTTCCTCTGTTCCCATATGCTACATGCTTCCCACACTTGAGACAGCTTACCAAAGAGAAGGAGGTCACCAGAGTAATACAGTAGTTCAGCACTTTAATCTCATTAGGCAAAGGAAATTAAAATCCTTACTATTTGAGTTTGAGAAGAAAACTTTGTTTCTTTCACCAAAGCTTACTTAAAGCTTAGCATGAATGTTTTGGTTGAAGCTAATATAAAGAAATATAATGGATTTAATTGAGCTAGGAATCCATGTTCCACAAGACTCAGATATAGAAGTTCCTCAGGTACCTTTGTTGATCAGGAAAGCACGCGTATGTGCCTAGCTGCATTGAATTTCAAGGACGAAATCAAAACATCAGAGAATTTCCCTTTCTCTCCTTATGCTAAATCCTAGAATACATCTAAAACAGCATGAGGACCTGTTAGATAAAGCAAACAAAATACATTCTTACATTCAAATACATTTTTGCATCCTGACTCAATAAATACAATAAAAATAATTTTGGAATTAAATACTGAGAATATTTTAAATGAGAATAATTTGTCATCTTCAACTGAAAGACAATTTTTTATATATTATAAAATAAATTTTTCACTTGGGTTTAATGAACAGAATATTTATTTGATCATGGAACTGCTTTTTCCTACAGTGTCTCATGATAAGTTCAGACGGTTCAGATCAGCCACACTTCTTAGTGGTCATCTCATACAAAATCCTTGCAGCCATAAAACCTCTTGATGAATAATGAAAACCAAATTACACTACTAGATGTAGAGTTCAACATGCAAGTTGCACAGCAGAAAGGATGTGGACTTTGGCCATCCAAATCATAACTTCCAAGGTAAAAAAAAACCATCCCCCCCCAAAAAAAAAAACAAACCAACAAATTTTATGTTGATTTACTTGAAGAATTGTTCCAATAGCCCCATACTAGCTACTATGAAGAAAACGAACTTTATCTCAGCCAAAACTAGTACATCAAAATGCTTAATGCACACAATCAACATTTGTACAATATTTATGTGCTATTCATTTCCTTCCTATATTTGTTGCTAATCATCAAGAGGACAAAAAAAGGGGTTTCTTTCTTGGTGTAACAATTTGGCTGGAAGAAGGGACAGCATTTGCTAGGAAAGCAGTGGTAACTAACCATAGACAGAAAGAACATAGGGTGAGAAGAACAGGTATTTTAGAGAGTAAAGTTCTGCAGATACTAATACATGTGCCAAAATTGAGACTAAATTCATAAAGCTGGCATCGAGACATAAATTTCAGGTTAAATCTGTGGGATCTTTTTGTTACTGCTGTCATCTTTGTTTATGGTATGCATCATAATTGATTTCATCAACAGGCAACAACAAAATCCCTGTGATTTAATTTTTTACATTGAGTTAGATCTTATATTTTCTTTAAATATGCTTTCCAGAGCACAAATTACATCTCTGATTTTAAAATGCTGCCCCTTTGCTTCAAAGAAATTTAATCTCATGGTTCATTCTCTTCCACAAACTAGAGAGGTTCATTACCTGACCTGTAACTATTTTCTATGAGACATTAGTCTTCCCTTTCTTAGTCATCAGATGGATCTTTATGTGATATATCATCCACAGAAGCCTGGCATACAGGACAAATGGGACTAGGAATTATAGGACAGTAGTGATATGGTCGTCCACCTTCCTCACTCCGCCCTGTCTCTTTTTCTTCCTGTAAGGAAGAATTATTTTTCTTGTGAAATGTAAACCAAACTAATAAACAAAACTAATTATAATAAACTACGTTTTCAGTTAAGCCTAGTACTCACATGCCTGAATAAAGATGAATATGTTTCTTTAATCCAGGGGAGGCACTAGGTGTGACTGCACTGGATAAACATCACAAGAAATTTCTTACTCTCTATACTTTTAGTTAATTGCATAGCATATGGTCATACTTGAGTTACATGGAAAACTGAGCTACTTTTAATAAGTGAACAATTTTTCTGAGCATGTTCAAAATCCACTAGTAAAAAAAAATTAAATGGAAATGCATATGTTTAAAGAAGTGGCCTACAAACTAGTAGTATCCCTTTCCAGGCACTGAAGAAATGAACATTTTTATAAAGAAATCCAATGAAATTAGAAATAGTTGTAAGAGCACCTTATAACCCAAATATTTGACTGAGAGTTACTTTCATTGAGTGATGCTTCACTCTATTTGGTCTCTGTGCAGTATTTTTGTTACCTCAAATGCATGGAGGTAAAGATATTTACCAAGATAAGGTCACAGAGCTGAAATACATTTTGATCTGCAATAATTTAAAATTTCTTCAGGGATCGTTCAATTTAGTAATTAATTCACCTTCTACCTATCCTCACTGTCTTTCTCTGCACATATACACATACTTAAATGCATAATTTAATTATTAATGATGATTTTTGCTGCACAATGTGAGGAATACTGGTAGGACTGAAATCTGAGTGCAAACTGGAGCTGTGCAATTTGAGGGTCACTGGTGTCATAGCCTCCTGCTAATATCATAAGAAGGCAACATATGAATGTACAAACAAAGGCCAGAAGAGAGGAGACATGACTAAAGTAGACAAATAGACCAGATCTCATCATCCATACAGCCAAAGATGAATTTGTGTTTATATGTCCAGACTGAGAGGAAAAAGGGACAAGGGACTTTTTCTATCAGAAAAAGGAAACTGCTTCCTTCCTTTCCTCTCCCAAACTAAAAGAAATAAAGCTACGGGGAAGTAAGTAGAAAAAATGAGTATATTAAAAGTATCAGAGAGGACCTGGACTGTATAATACTGAAAGGCAGAGAAGACATACAAAAAAACAACATAGTTAATAAAGTTTCTCATGTTTGCTTATGAACAAACCGTGCTTATATTGCTTCTTATTTTATTTTGTTTGTTTTGTTTTTTGTTTCTCCTTAACCTCCACATCTTTTTCATATAAAATCAACAACAAACAAGTGAAGCTCCTGGAAGACTTCCTACAATCTCCCCAAATTTCCTTTTCTGGCATAAATAATATTTATCAGTTTAGAAAACGTCCCAACACTAAGTTTATGCATGAATGTGACTGTTTTTTGATGTGTTAAGCTTAAGGTCTCTCTCTTACTTTCCTTGTGGAGATGACTGCAGTTTCTGGTAGAAAGATATAAGATATAGAAGAACCTAAAATTGCAGCATTCACTTCTGAATTTCTAGCAATTTGAATACAGGGAGGAAATTTCACATGAACATAAGGAGGAAATTTCACCTGAATACAAGATCCCTTTTGATAATCAAGTTACTTATTTTGTCAGAGTTCCCACAGTTTCTATGCCTTTGGATGAGAATACTTGGGACACTCTAGTTTCTTCAACGGATGTTTAGACACCAGGTTAACTGTCTGAAATGTGGATAATACAGCAGGAGAGTGATATTCTACCAGGACTTTCCAAGGATCCAGAAAAAAAAACAACCAACATAAACATTTCCTTTCCTTTCCTTTCCTTTCCTTTCCTTTCCTTTCCTTTCCTTTCCTTTCCTTTCCTTTCCTTTCCTTTCCTCTTTCCTCTTTCCTCTTTCCTTTTTCCTTTTTCCTTTTTCCTTTTTCCCCTGAAAAACTATTCATACCTATATAATGAGACTGCACAGCTTCCAGTCTGGAGAGCTGCAAAGCTCACAACTATCAGTGTAAGCATCTCCAAGTAACGCATAATTTCTACTTCCCTTTCAAAGATCAGTTCAGTCTCTGAAAAGAGTCAGAGAAGTTACATCAACTTCTCATTCATTTTTTGACACAACCCCTAGGGTTTTGTGACTAGCACCATTCATTGTTCCATTTTGTAGTAATAAATTAGTGCCACTCCAGTAGCTCAGGATGGCTGTTCACTTGGTATTTTTCAGCACATTAGCCAAGCAGGAGAATTCATATGTGTCTCACATTTGACACTTGAGTCTCATTCTACAGTTGGGTTTGTAAACACTGAGAAATAATATTTATCAAGTTTCTTGTGTATACAGTCTTCTTAATATCAAGGGAAAATTGTCTTTCAGAGTAAAATTGTCTCCAGCTGAGCTACACTGCTCTGTTACAGTCTGTAAGCAAACTTAGTTCTTATACTGGTCATCAGCAATTTAACTACCACCTTTGTCTAAGACTTGATGTTTAATGGCAATAAATATAACTGAGGAAAAGGTTTAATTTTGTTTGTGACTTACCCAAACAAAACAAACAAAGCTTTCCACCTGCGTGAATAAAAAGATTGTATCTTTACAGAAAAGACCTGATTCATATGAATGACCCTGATGTAGAAGACTAATACAACTCTGTCTTTCAGCTAACTTCTGAAATTAAGACCAGAATTTTTTTAAGTATTTTTATTTTTTAAAGTCATTTAGAAAAAAATCGTATTATGACAGACAGCTAAAAATAGCAAGGCAGAATAAGGAAATCTAAGGTAAGATTACATGACTCCTGAAATGGAATTTCAAATCAGTTCTTTACTATGTCATTAACCAAGAAGGCTAGGCAAGGAAATAAAACCAAAACTAAACCACATGCCCTGTGTAGCCCTGTGTGAAATCTAATGGAATTAAGCCTTAATATATGACATGGCATATGGTGTGTTACTTTACACACATAATAGAGCAAATAAATGGGATGAGACATGTAAGTATTAACTCGAAGATTCCCACAGCCTTCATCCTCAAGAATCTTGTTTTCTCTTTCCTCAGAAGCTATTTCATAAACAGTGACAGAAGAAAGAAGGAAAGGCTATTTTTAGTTGCAATAAATGAATGATCAAAATTAAAATCCATGTCCCAAAATTAATTCAGAACACTTTACATGATTATATATGAACTCTAGATGATATGACCTTTTATTATTATAAAAATGTTATTAATAACTCCATAGTTAAGGCCAAATAGAGATTTCTGCTGAAAGCAGAATTAAAATCCTTCCATTTCACACGTCATTGATTGAATCGCTTTTCCATTGTTAACACAATATCTTCCTGGATATCTCTTTCATCTAGATGCCTGCTATTTTTCATCTCAAAAATCACAGTAATCACACAGTTCAAATTTATATTATGTATGCATGTATATAACCACATTTTAGACAGGTCACTTTTCAAAGCACATTTTATTCAATTTATGCATTATAACCCTCACATAAAATTGGTATTAGAAACCTAAGAGCTTCTTCTTTCTACTATTCAGCATCTCGTGCTATGTCTATGGCTTCAGGTTTTTAAAGGAGAGAGAACTGCAGATGCTTCAGCAGAATTAACTGTTCAATTCACTGAAATCAGGGTGACAGCAAAATTGGGTCAACCTTAATAAAAATTCTTTTTTGAAATGAAGTTGGAAAAGAAAACAAGCACACATTATTAAACATTGAACTCAGAAATATTTTTACTTTTCCTTTTGAAATTATTATATTTTATATTCATAATACTGCACAACAATGTAGAATTTAATGTAAATAATCAGCACTTGAAATAAAACACTTACTAAACTTGAATTTTTTTCTCTTTCATTTGTGACAAAATGGTCAGACATTGTTATTCATAACAAATCCAGATTTTAAAATGAAGTCTCCTTTACAAAACTGCATTACCAGTCTCTGAACTTGCCTTGTGCAGTAAAAGTTCTTGCTGTCCTTTCATTGAAAAGCTTCTCCTCTATTAATAAGTTCCCTAACTTGACACGGTCAGGAGTTACTTGACTGCCTGCATATGGATGGCACAAGAAATCAGCTGGACTCTAAAGAAATGCCTTTTTCTTTCCCTCTCAGCACACGGCTTTTAACCTACTTGTCCTGTTTGTATATGTGGTTTCTGATTAGTGGGAATGAGAACATTCGGATTTTGTGTTTAATCTGTTACAGAGATGCCAGGTATATATCTTTTCTCTGCTGTCTTACACTTTGCTTATCCTGATGTTGCGGGAGAGAATCAGCAAAACTGATGAATTACAGCCCAACTAGCTGACAAATGTATTAAAAGACTTATTTGTTTAAAAAAGAGAAGAGCCCATTGCAGCCAACTATAGTAAAACTGTCAGATAAGGGCAAATTAGTAAGTGCCAGACATACTCATGAGATAGATAGTGGGGTTTCACTCTGGCAAAAAAGTTTTGGAAATATAAAGGGGTTTCTGTTGTTCTTCATTTTCCAGGCATATTGGAAATCTTCAGTTTGACAGGAAAATTAACTCATGTATAAGGTTTTCACTCCATCTTTGACTTTCTTTTAAGGGGTTCTTATGCTTGGGGAGAGGGGAGGGAGGACTCCCTTTCCCCTGGTTATTCAACATAGCACAGTAAAGTTACTAAATTTTGCCTGCAATGAAAAGTTTTTCCTAGAATATCAAATAATTCCTATTATGATGCAAATAAATACCTTGACAAAGAAATAGAAAAAAATTTAAGAGCTATCTAACAGTGTTATATGCCAGATATTTTGTTTCCAGCCTGAAATGTCCAGAAGAGCTCTTGTAGAAAGCATTTTTAAAAGACTCATTTTAATAACTGGTCCCATCAAGGCATTCAAACATGTAGAATTATAAATTGCTTTATGAACTAAGCCCTATTGAAAAGGTGACTACATAATATAATGGTAAAAGAATTTACCAACACAATTAAAAGACATGTAAATTAGAATCTAAAATGGTAGTATTTAAAAAGTTACATAGTAAACATACAGTAATGAAAAATCATCCAAAAAATAAAGAAGAAACTGAAAGATTTCTGAAAGAAATGGAAGACTTTGCAAATTAATATTTCTATCTTCTTCTTGAGTTGCCAATAGCTGCTTTGCTTTTAATTTAATCTTCACATAAATGCATTTTTCTATCTTTTATTAGACAAGTCATGATGTCATAAGATTCATTTCACCAAAATGAACATGTAGATAAATAACTTTGTGAGCTTTTATCTGTATTCTGTTCCCTTTTTACACAGGAATGATTAGCTTAATTTTCATAATTTCAGATGACAAGCTGTCAAAAACATGTTTTTCCCCCTCCTGATTTATCTTGAAAAAGCACAACCTCTCCTATTAAATTAAAAAAAAGGGAAAAAGAAAACATGCACTGCTGCAAGTCAAAGCTGTGTATGATGTTGTCGTGGTTTAAGCCCAGCCGGCAACTTGGAATCCCAGGCATCAGATCTCACTCCCCCCCCCTCTTCCTTCGATGTATATCAGTTTATATGAAAGTGCCACTTTTCTTCTCCCAGGCATCAGATCAAGTTCTGTATATATATGCCAGTATTCTCAGAGGGTACCAAGAGAGTATCTATGGAGAAGAGGTAATCTATTTCTTCAAATAATTCTGATCGTGCTTCTTTCCCACATGTCCTAAAAAGATATTTCAGATACTAGATGCCGTACTGTGCAATGCTGATATTAATGTAGTAAAAAAAACAGTCGACTCCAACTGTACTATGCTGGTAGTTACGAGTTCAGGAGGTAGACAAAATACTTGGTTTTAGTTTCAGTTCACTAGAAAGTGTATTTCTTCTTACTGAGTTCTGGTTTTAGTTATATGCACTTTAATTAATGTTTGGAGTCTGGCTTTGCCGCTTTTAGGATTTGCTAAGGCCTCTCCCAGTGGGATTTGAACCTGACAAGGAAGAGGAAGAGATGGATGTATAGTTGTCAGTAGGTGCCACTTTGTGATATTTGCCATAGTCTTGGCAGGTCTTCTTTAGCTATTAAAACTTCGATCCTGAAATACTTAACACAAAAGCTTATTTTAAAGAATTTGAATGGCTAAAGTTAATAAGACCTCCTTCACGCTTAGGGATATTCAGATGTTAAACACCTGCAAAACTAAGACCCGACAGACTCTCCTCAGCTTCTTTTTCTTTCCTGCTTTTCCACCATCCCTTCTACCATTTCAAGCAGCTAAGAAGCCGCAAAGCAGATCTGGTGTGGTAAAGCACACAAACACAGGGAGCATGTTTGTTAATAGTATCTGCAGTTTAAATGTGATAGGCAGAACGTCATCTTCTTCTATCGTATCTTTGGCTTACTGAAACCCACACCATATACCTTCCCATATGTCAGTAAGGAGTCCCATTTTCTGAAGCTTTTCCCAGAATAGGCACAAATGAGCCAGCATCATGCAGCATGGAGGGTCTCAAAATCTTTCAATGCTTTAGGCATCAGTAATTATTTAGTCAGGAAGCATACAGAGGAATTAATCCCTACCTGAGAAAGATTGGTTGTTGCAGCAATAGAAACCCTTATATCCGCATGAGTTGTCCATACTTTCATAATAGAGCTCTTTTTTCCCTCTAAGCTTTATGTAATTATATACTCAGAAAAATTCAGTGCAGCAGATCTACCTATCATGTCTTACAGACCTCATTAGGAAACAAAAGGAATTGTGTGAAAAAAAATAATTCATTTTAAGGTTTCAAACACATTACATTTGCAGGTAGATGTTATAATTTTGTATAATTTTTCTCTGGCATATATATTCATTGTGTTTGTGTAAGTGTAAGTATATGTATGACATAGCTTAAAGAGTGTTAAAAATGCTTCTAATCTGCTAACAAAGAACATTAAAGCTAGCATAATTTTTTCTATTTTCTTCTATTTACTTTCTAAATTCAGACAAGGCCTCTTCTCCCTCTTGTTCGAAAAGGACAAGAAAAACTTCTGAGAAAAAAAAAAACAACACAAAGTCCCCAATCACAAGGTCTGAGATTCAGAAATTAAAAAAGGAAAAAATAGAACCCACCACAAAAACAAAACTAGATCATGAAATGGAAAAAACCCTACTTGTATATGAGCTTTTCCTTTCTTGGTGCTGTTTCACACCTATACATTGGGTTTATGACTTGGACTATGATTATGCAAATACTTACGTATCATTTTACTACCTCCTTGCTTCTGTCCATTTTTCTTCCTCCTATTATATTTAAACTGTGCCTCGTTTTGCTCTATCAGTTTTAGTCACAGTCATGAAAAATCCACAGGATTCTCACAAAGTCTAAGAAAACATGGTTAAAAAAAGGGGGGAAAAAGCTCATTTTATTTGAAATGATTGATTCATCCAACTTGTCCAAGCAGCTTTTGTCAGATATATTACAGAGGTATCAATAGCAACACCACACTTAATGCCATATTGAGATTCACACTTAAAGCAGCATTAAAATTCTCCCATTTCATCCTTCAGTGACTAAAATTAGACTGCAAATGATGTGGCAACTCTTCAAAGATAAGTATGTACCAGGTGACTTATAGACGAACATTTGAAAATCCCTATTAAACATTTTTTCCCCCAAGAGTCTTAATGCACTGGCATTACCTGAATAACACAAATGAAATGATTTTTCACAAATATACCCTAGTCTTGAAAAATTCAAATTTAAAATTCTTTTTAGGTGACTGTTTAACTGTTGTAATTGACTTTCTCTTTTTTCTTGTAAAAGTCAAACAAGGTGCTGAATCTTTCAGCTGTGCCTGTGTCACATAAATACCTGTGTTTTGTTTGCACTAGTACCTGGTCACCTCCATTGTTCTGACTGTAGTTTTTACTGTAGTCTTGCTCCAGACTGATTGTAGAAAGAAGAAATTCATGTCAGCGCTGAGAAGTCCTTAGATGTTTCCGAAACCTTTTTTACTCAAAAAACCTAGAAAATTCATCTGATCCCTTATGCCATATATATAATGGTATAATGAGTATAATGATAGGCAGCCTTCAACTAAAAATAATAATAGTTGTCCATTTTATATTGCTCTCCTCAAGTACCTCTTCCTTTCTCAGATGAGGGATGTTCTGAGGTATCTACATGTGTGCACAGAAGGGCTGCAGTAGCCCAGTGGAATCTGCAGGTAGCCATAACAAACCAGAACAATTACAATTCACCTCATCCACCAGGTCATATATTTCCCATGAACCAGATACCACAATATCTTCAAAAACAGTTCTGACATATCAAAAAACAAATAAAGGAAAAAAAAAAAACCACAACAGCAAATGCAGTATTTAATAATGATTTTTTTTTTTAACTAGTTGGAGGGTTTTTCTGTTTCAGAGTGATGGTATCTTTTGCACTGTATTCAATTAAAGTAGAAAAGAATACTGGATAAAAGCAAAGTTTTTACACTGGCAATATTAAAATGAATTAGAGGTATTGAACAGATCATTGTGAATAATTTAAGCAAAAACACTGTGTTTAAAAGTAATTAAAAATTACTGGTAAAAATCTTCTTATGTCCTTCAGCAAAAGGGCTTTTTCCTACAGAAATACCTTATTAGTTTTATGAAATTTTGGTGAAGCGTGTTTTAATGTCATTATAGTTTCCACCCATGGATACCAACATAATTCAAAAGACAAGTGTGGTATTGAATTTGTGCTTTCCTTTATGTTGAAGCCCCATGGTGTTTGTCAAAAATGATAAAAATTATACCAAAGTAATATATTCCTGTAAATTTGATAGGAACTTACAGAGTTTCCAGTGGTTCCTTGAACATAAATCCTAAGTGGAGTTATGCTGTGCAAACTGTCATTTTAATCTCCTCAGTTTCTTTTAACAACTCAACATGCCTATACTATTTGTTGAAACCTAAACAAATTTCTCTCTGGGTGCTGTGCAAGATCACATAGTGAAGCCTTCATAGTAGCATCTTAATGTATAACAGGTGGATTGTTAGCACAAAGTGTGATAATTTTTTTCCAATATACAATGTCTTGGATACAAACATTAAAATCAACAAAATCCCTGTTACTTTTATATTTTTATTTTGTCATAAATTTTATTTAGTTTAGATACTTTTCAATAGAAGTGTCAGGGTGAAAATTACCAGTAGAGCGCACAAAAGCCCAATCTAAATATTTGCAAGATGACAGTATGCACCATTTTCAAGAGTAAGATAGTGGTGCATACTCAGTGGTTGGAAAGAACCATTGCAGGTTGTGACCCTTAGGTGCTGTATAAGAAAGAACTCCAGCTATTTAACAGTTGATATTTAACTTCACTCTAAGGCAAACCCATAAACAAGACTGCAAAAGCTAACTGGTGAGTACCTAGCTGTTGTCAGATCCAGCTCTGTGTTCTATATCAAAAGTCACAAATTAAGCTTTGGACTTCTCATGGTGATCTCATACATGGCCTCCCCTAGATAAATGGTTCAAGGCCTTCTGAAGGGAAATTACATAATCTGAAGGACATTTAATTTAATTCACTTTATTTAATTTGTAATTGATTTGTGACCTGTAGAGGTAGTTGGATCATGTCTTTCTCTGAGATTAGGTTTTCTGAGTATAAAGTAGTTCAAAATCCTGCCATGTCATTCTTTCTACGGGGTTTCTGATTTTGCACCCTGGTTTAGTTCTACTTAAGCTTTGCATTATCCCAAAGCATCTACAAAGTCTACTTTTAAGCAGCCTGAAATCAAGGCAAACAAGGATGTACTTGACTCAGTCAGTACCCCAAGGGACCCCTAAGTGTATTCCCTGTACCTGTTCCCCAACCATGATGCCAGTTAGTTTGCTTATGAGTCTTTTGTGAAACTTTCCAGTACTCCAGTCTGCATCCCAACCTAGTCAAATATCACTGATTTGAGAACAGAAAAAACCTCCACTCTGAAACTAACATGAATTGGCCTTATACAATTACTAAAGTAGTTAGTCATCACAAAGAAATTTTTAGTTTATTTTGCTGCACTCAGGCATTCATGTTGCCAAACCCCACATCTCTGCTGGAAATCATATAACATTCCATAGAGATGGTAGGCTTTATAATTTTATTTAGAGGGAAGTAATTGCAAAGGCTCTGCATTCCAAAAATAGATATCTGCAAAACAAATTAATTTTACATTTGCATTTTATAGCCTCTTCACTGAAGTATTTTCCCTCAAAACATGTGTGTTCAGGAAAAGTAACACATTATTAGTCACTTTTTTGAAAACACCAAACATTCTGTACATATTATCTAAAACCCTCTGCTTTATTTCATGGTGTTTCTTCTTTGAAATGTTTGACAAGAAATACATGACAGAATTGTCACCCTATTTTGGACTTATGATATAAACAAGGTCACTGTATAATTCAGAGAATAAAAATGTGTTTATTGATGTGGAAAAAAATTGAGCCTTACTGCCACACTATAAAGTTAATTGGAGTGCTGGGACGAGATACTTCAGGTAAGTAGCTACAGTAGACATTTCTTCACCACCATGTATAGATATTTTTCTCTGAGTTCATCTGTTTGGTTATATTTTCTCTGAGAGAGTAATTTATGCATAAAGCTTCTCCCTAACCAATTTTATACTAATATCAATGCAACATGCAAATCGTCAGCAAAAGGCTCTTGCTGGGAAATGAAGTTCACTGCAAAAAAAAAAAAGTTTACAAGGAGTTGTAAAGGTCTGTTTCTTGTTTTCTGGACCTGTTCTTCTCAGCACTGATTACTTGAATCTTTGTTTTCTATATGCATAAAGTGTTTTGCACTTATTCTAAGCAAAAGTGCAGAAGTTACGACGAGATCAGTTGAGCCCAGAGTGATTTCTCTTCATTTACTACTTCCAGTAATAATAATGTTCCCCTTTAAGCAGAACTGTCGATTACTGGTCACATCTTTTGGTAAAATTGATTAATTCAAATTAAGAGGATAAGTAAATGATTCCTTACCAGGTATGATGAAGGAACCCTGTGACTAGGATTAAAACTTACAGAAATGAGATCATCAGATGATTCCGATCCTACTTGTGATGCATATTTAAAATTAGAAATGTTAGCTTAGGCTGAGTCATGTAGCTAAGCTCTATATTTTCTTCAGCTCTACCTGTTGATCTGACCTCAGTCTTAGCTGACTTGCTTAACTTGTGAGCCTCCAGATAGCTTTATGTTTTCAGTAGAGAAAAGCAGAAGATGGAAATACGGATGAGATTTTTACACATCCTGTAAGAGAATAGGAAGGAATAGTTTATTCTAAAGCATTTTTTTTTTCCAAAGCACTGACATAGCTCTTAGAGCTTTTGCCAAAATACACCTTTGAGCAGGGTTAAAAGATATTTATATCATCCTTTAAGAAAGTATGCAACAATCTGTACGAATATAAGACGTTATGTATGCAGCACTTCTGCTGCTAATTGTTACAATTACAAAATTGGTATATTATTATGAAGTACAATCTGGAATGAAAAGAATTATTGCAAGATTGAATAGTAAATTGCATTAAAAAGCACTTCCAGCTGGCAATGTTTTGCCTTAAGTGATTCCTTGAAAATGTGATGCAAATTAAAGGCCAGCTTGTGTAACAGAATTTGGTATTAGTTTGTTGTTATTTTTTTAATACAAAAATTTCTGTCTGTGAAAGCTCTTGTACAGACATTTATTTATAGGCAAACATAATCACATATCTTCACAGCCATATAAATTAAAGATAAAAATTAAGCATTGTAATAATGGATACATTTTTAATTTACATTTGTTTTTCCCAGCTTCACTCAGATAACACCTTTCAATGTTACGACCGATATATCAGACAGTGAAGGTCTAGCTGTATTGCTAGAATTATCAATGCATGAAGCCCACAAATGGGTTGCAAATATCCTCTGGATAAGTAATATTTATAAGTTCAGTACCTCTGAACTTCGCATCTGTATAATGATCATTAATATGATCATTAATTTGTCTCTCTTCCCCTCTCTTCCCCCCAAAAAAATTATTTTAACTATATCAACCTCTCTGCACTTGTTAGAAAGGATCCTATTACCAAACTATTTTGCTTTTTCTCTTCCAAATGTTGATTTCCTCCGCCCACACACATGACATTATTGTGAGATCTAGGACAGGTATCACTCAGTCCTGAGCCTGAAAAAAGCAGAGGGTTTCATGGTCTTGCTGAGTCTAGAAAGGTTTCTTTATGCCATGGGAAGGGAGTAATTGACAGCTTTATAATAGAGTACAGGTGGTAAACTCAAAGCAGAGGAGTTACTTCATGCTAGGTAGGTACACTAGTTTGCTGATTTTGATTATATGATGTTTCCGCTACATAAAGAAACTCAAAGGTGAAATGAATCCTTTAATGCTATTGGAGAATATATTTGTAGAATAGACATTCACATAAGGAAAATTCACCATTAATTCTTTGTTGTAAGGCAATATAGAACTAAATCACGTAACATCAGGCACCTCAAGGTTGGGGCAGAGGCAAAAACGTTCACATTTTATGTCTGATGGTTAGAAAAATGAGTAGCAAAGGTACTTACTACCTTCACAAGGATGTCACTGGTGGCATTCAGTACAGTCTGGCTATTAAAAGCTGACATTGCAACCTTTAGCAAATTCTGCCCTTCATCAGTTCTTTATATTGAATAATCCTTCTCTCACAGCTTTATTTCATTTTCTTCCATGTGATTAGCAAGGTCTTTAGGCCTGGGACAGTGCCTTATGAGCACATATACAGTGCTCACCACTGCCAGAATCTGGGCTCTACAAGACACTGCAATAATATTAACTGTAACTTATCATACCTTTTTCATCCATGAAAAGTGTTAAAAAATTACTTAAATTTCTCCTTGCTTTTGATACCAAATTTTTTATTATGAAAATATGGGAAGACACCTGTAACTTGGAAACAGCCTCTTGAGACTTAAAAAAAGAACTAAAACCCCTAAAGACACAAGAAAACGCTGTTTGATGGTGAGAACACAAGTAGAGAATTATGAGGAATAGAGCGCTCATTTTAAATACCCCTCTGTTAAAACAGAATCTTTATTTATTTATTTTTAATTTAGTTATACAGATGAGAACTGTCACTCCAATAAGGATGGAGTGCATATAAAATGGCATTTCTGTGGAAAGAAAAGCCAGTTAAAAAGAATGGTTGTGAAAGGAATGTTGTGTAACATGATTTTTTTTTTTAATAAATTCTATTGTCTCACTACTTAATTTCCAGTGATACACAAAATTAGTTTACAGCTTCAGTACTCAACAGGGTTGGAAAATTTGATCTAGAACTGGTTTCCAACTGAAAAATAATGTTGCAGTAAAGTCCTTTTAGTGCTCTCTTACCCCTAGAGATGATCTATTTCTGCAAGTCACGCTGCACATAATCTGTGCTGTGTCAGAATATGCTCTCATGCACTCACACTGTGCTATGTCAGTAAACGAGTATTTATAGTAACAGTAATGCAAGACGCCCCCATTCACTAATGTTTCAGCTTCTCCTCTGATTTGCCTTAAAGGGGAAAAATCCCCATCATTTACTGGCGCTTACTGTGATCATCTGACATAAGGCACTTAGGTTCAGCAACATCTTACTTCACAAGTAGATTTTCCTGTTATATATCCCTTATCAAGAGTATCAGGATTGTAAAAATTATCACAGTATGTACTTCTATAATCTCTGACCTGTTTGTGCTCTGAGCCCAGAATTGTCCCATATCCTTCAGCAGTAATTCTGTACTTTCACCAGGTATGACTGTGATGTACCTTCCTGTCATTTCTGTCTGCTCCTGGCAGGCTGCTTGGTTGCAATTCTGATTTGAACTAAAAGTCTTTTTTTTTAAGTAGGTCTTTGTTTAGCTTACGTACTCAACAAGCTGTGTTTTGGTTTATTTCTTTTTTTTTTTTTTCCTTCCCCTCAAAAAGAGTCTAAAATAGATATTCTGCAACATGTAAAATTTGTTTCTTTTTTTAAGTTATAAAGCCTGCAAACCTTGTAGATGTGTATGACTATTAATTTATCTTCATTGTAATGTGAAACCTTTTATTGGCTTTCCTACCTTTTTTTTTAATTATTATTATTATTAAGAAGCACCTCTCCTATTTTGGATTTTTAACCCTGTTGCTATGACCATCTCTTTGTGTACATGTTCATTCCACAGATACCTGTAACTGTGGATGTACTTAAAGCAATGTAAATATCAAAGTGTAACAGTTATGCTTAAACAGCTCTCAACACCTTTGTCTCCCAGATTTGATATTATTTCTCTGTCCACATTCAGGAAAGCTGAATAAAGCATTTATATATATATATTTCTAAAGCATTTAGATTATGAGCTTTACCACCAACAGTTGTTCACAAGTATAATCAAAGCAGCAATAAAATAATAATAATATAGCATCAGTAGCATCTAGGAAATTAATCTTAATTTCCTGAAAAAAGTGCACCTTCCCTCCTTACCACTGTATTTCTTCAAGAACTTTATCAGCTTCAGCATAACAACACAAGAGCTACTAAATCTTTCTTTCATAGTTGGAAGGAAACATTGACTTTAACCAAAATTTGACTGGTTGCTGACGAAAATCTGAGTACACAAATCTCATTTGAAAGGCAAAGCATTTTTCTGCCCAAAGTTAATTTTATCAGCACAAAAATTAATGTCAAAAGGAAACTGTCTTCTCTCCACAAGTCTCAGACTGCCAGAAAGCACAACGTTTACAGAGCATTCCTCACTCCAGCTGACTACAAAGCCTTCCAGTACAAATCCCATATGTTTACCAGAATGCTAAACCTGCAAACCATAAAGTCATACAGCTCAGTAAATATCTGTACTACAATATAGTGATGTACTACAATTCCCCTGATTCCCAATTCTTCTTACCCAAGGCTAGGAGGTAATGTTACAATAAATTTTCTATGTAACTTCTAAGAGGCCCACTGGACTCAATGATCATTTATCTTTTTATGTAAGAATAATATGTACTGGGGAAAAAAAAAGAAGTTGGCAGGTTTTGGATTTTAAGACGCAGCCTAATTATAACTTGCTATCTACTTTTAAATGATCTTTCCTGAATAAACTAACTTACTGGGTTTACTTGTATTTTGCTTTCCCTAATGATTTGTATTTTCTTAGCTAGTTTACTTTAGAATTTATCTACTGCATTTGGTTTTGCCTGTATAACATTCCTCCCTTCCCTAGGCTCCCTTCACAAGGAACCAATAATTTTCTAATACAACATAGCACACTGTATCTTATCTCAGCATTCTGGCTATGACTTTCAAAATTAACACCCAGAAGAAAAAGAGAGAGGTGATGCAAAACATATATTTGCAGTAAGAGATACACACATACAGGAATACCTGTATAGTCCTCTCAGGGCCTATCTATCACTCCATCAAAGTTCTGTAAAAAATTCAGAGAGAAAAAATTCTCACCTGTCATCCCCTTACATGAATCTTCATTTCCTCCTTATTTGTTCAAAGTTACAAAATTTTTGCACACAGGCTAAACCAAAATAATTTCATTTTCCATAACAGAGCCATGAGCTAAATAACTGGCCACTCTTGAAAAATCGGTAAGGGTGAATTAAATTTTTAGTGATAAAAAGGTTTTCTTTTCCATTCTTCCTACAGTGTGGAATTATATAAGATACATGCCTAGAAATTATCCAGATTAACCTGCGTAAAAGGTTATTTTACAACAGTAGTGTAAGCATGTTATAGGGAAGAAAAAAAACCCCACATTTATATTATTTTATAAACACCTTGTGCACAAACTTTAAAAAGTCCTTATTCTCAAACCTAGCTGGAGAATGGAGGAAAACTTGTTATCTTGAAAAAAACAGTTATCTTAAACCTAGATCTAAAAAGCTGATAACCAGCTGTTGGGACACCAACTGTAGCAACCAAGAGGTTTCTTCATTGCAAACAGCAGAAGATCAAGTATCACGTTCCATAAAGGAAGACTAGGACAACAAAATGCACTTACTAGAAAATTGAGAAAACATCCACTGCCAATTTAGGGAACTCAAGTTTTCCTCTTCCCCAGGGGGGAGAAAAAAAACAAAGGTCTAGGAAACGATGTGCCAGTCTGCATGCATAGAGGTATCCAATGGGATGCTCATAAAAGAACCGTTCAAGAATAACTTGTTCTATGCAGCTAAATAAAAGAGCATAAATAGGCACTCAGGATGAATCACAGCCATCTGTGCAGGCCAACGTATGTAGAATTAAAAGGTGGTTCTGGAACTGTTATAATATCTCATCTTAAATTTATGCAAAAAAAAAATTAAAATATCTGACCTACTTCAGTCTCTCCCTAAGTGGATTAGACAGCCTTTCCCTCGAACAAATGGAAAAAAAGACGACATTAAAATTACTATCAGAGAAATGTTTTTCTGATTTTTAGGATCATGTACAAAAGAGTACATCTTCCACCCATATAATCCTGGATACCTACAAATTTGACCTAGATTTTATAATATATTGGCAAAAAACTCTTCCAACCTGCATGTTGCTGCATAACCCAAACCCAAAACTGCTTTGGCCAGGGGAAAGCACTCAGGCTTTGAAGAAGTTTTTAGTTTTATATTTATTATTTATATTTAGGTTTATATTATTTATATTTATATTTACATTAATATTTATTAAACTATGTCAGTGTGTGAGAATTAACTTTCATTCATATTTTTCTTCAGCTATATTAGGCTAAGACAGAATTACATTCTTTCCCATTTGAGAGAAAACTCTTAGGCACTTTTTTTTAAGTGAAATAAGCTTAAGTCCTGGTGGACTGAGTGACTGCCATGAGAAGCTGACCTAGGACTGTAAGCATATCAGAAGTTTGGCTACTCAGAAATAAGCAATAATTTCTCGAGTTTAAGCTTCTATTTATAGCTTAAGTTTACTAGCACTAGTTTGGGCCACCTTTCTTCTGATTAAGTGCTTCTAATTCAACCTCTTCAGTGCCCGGAAGTCTCCACATGATGGCACCATAAATATCTGAAACTCTTTTTCTTGACTGAAATAAAGTGGAAAGCCTGGTACCAGTGCATCAAGTGTTGAGATTGTCATTACACTATACCTGCATTCCACAACATTATATATCCAGCTACTGGTTAGACCTTAATTTTCTTAAACAGTTTTGAATGTTTCTCTCTCTAGTCAAGAATGATCTTCAATGACTATGATCTTGCTCACGCTTTTTGGGTTTTGACCAAAATATTTGACAAGCAAAAATTTTCCTTTTCAAAGACAAATAATCTTATGTAAGTAGTTAATTCAAATAGTTGTTATTAGCCACAAGATTTTTAATAAAATGAACCGGGCAGAATAGCTTAAAGGTAAAGGTGTTACCTGAATTATGCAAGAGGTCTGTTTTATGTTTTTTAAGATACAGAAGTTGCTAAAAAAATTAATTCTCTCAAACCACTGAAGCTGTAAGAAGACTAATAGCTTTGTAAACATTTCACGAAATAAGGAAGAAGTAGAAGAATTCATAGCATCCTTCCAGTATGTGAAGGGGATGCTGGAGAGGGACTTTTCATCAGGGACTGTACTAATAGAATCATAGAATAGTAATAAGACAAGGGGTAATGGGTTCAGACTTAAACAGGGGAAGTTCAGGTTAGATATAAGGAAGACATTCTTTACTGTGAGGGTGGTGAGGCACTGGAACAGGTTGCCCAAGGAAGTGATAAATGCTCCATCCCTGGCAGTGTTCAAGGCCAGGGTAGGTGTACAGATCCTTGGGCGACGTGGTCTAGTGGGAGGTGTCCCTGCCCATGGCAGGGGGGGTAGAACTATAAGATCTTAAGGTCCTTTCCAACCCAAAACATTCTATGATTCTGTGGTTATACTTTTACCTGAAAATCAGGCAAACTTTGAAATTTTTGTTTGTTGTTTCTGATAGTAAATCTTGCCTTATCTAAACTATATTTAGAAGTTCCATGAGTCAGACCTTATCCGAAGAATTTTTTTTCTTTTTTTTTTTTTTTTTGCAAAGAGTGAGAATTTAAATTTTTGAAAAAGTAAAACCAAGATTTTCAAAAGAAAGCATGGAAGATTTACAGTACTTCTAGTAGGCTGCAGACAACTTCAGAGAACTTTCATTGAAACGATGGAAGAAGGTAACTTTCACTGAAGTTACTCAGTCATTTTTACTTTGTTCCTTCTCCCAGATACAGCCCACCTTCCCCACTTGTCTTAGAAAAGTAGAAGGTGAGTAAGTAAAACAATTTTTAGGATGGCACCAGAAAAATGTCACCAGTGGCTTAAAGAATTTATATTATGCTACTGTAACAGTGGCTGGCTGCACCAGAAATACAAAGCATGCAATTTACTTTGATGAAAGTGGTTTGAAAGGAATCCAACAGGGTGTTTTAACCCAGTGACAGAGCATTGGATCTTCTGATGCCCTGTCATCCTAGGATCCAGAAAGAACATTTGATCTACTATGCTATGTGAAAATCCCTGTCAGGAAGACCAGCTTTATTTAGCATTAGTAGATCTTTCAAGAAGGAAGTAACTTAGGATTGTTGAATAAAGTTGAATAAAATGTTGATCATACAGTCCGTCAAGCTTACCTGCTTGTGTGATCTCCAAAATCAAACTACTTTGCCCCCCTTGCCAAGGTTCAGAGCAAATTGACATTTCAATCTAGAATATTTTAGCCCTATGTTTTAATTAATTATATAGATACTATAAGAGCACCTCACAGAACAAAGTATATTATAGTATTTATCATCACGAAGGACCATGTCAGCACTAAGAGAAGTGTTCTGTGTACACCTATCTTGTTTCTGAAAACTAACTTACACTTGATTCCATCAGAGGATAAGAGCTGCTGGAGAATATTCACGTTGTGAGATATAGCACTGTTTTTCCCCTCATTTATAACACAACTCAGGGCCTTTTAGCATAGCCTACAAACATGATCCACTAGAACTTCCAGCTTGAAAATATTTATACAAATACGTAATAGCCACAACTAAACCAAGATCTGACATTTACAATTTTATAGGACTGAAATGAGCTTCCTGGTCCCAGCTGAAACAAACACTAGCTCTGTCTTTTTGCTAATGAGTTGTACATCTCCTACTGAGAGCCATGTGTAAAAGCAGGAAGGACTTTCATATTCTTCCAAGAAGTTATTTAGTTGTTTTAATTGCCTCTAGTGTGTCTGCAGGGCAGTAAGTAATTTGCTTAAATGCCTGCAATGATTTGTAATATGAGGAAATGTCAAAATGGAAAGAGGATATTCATTAAATTCTTGAATATATTTACATTAACATCACAGTTTGAAGGTATGTAAAGTGTAGTTCTGTAACTCAATATGCAAAGAATTATCACAATATATCAGTACAGAAAGCATAGTGACAAAAAGTTAACGTTAGTAAAACCCAGCACAGCTTATTATGAACTCACATGCAATTTGGAACATGAGTTTAAAATAGACTCTTTCAAATGCAGTTGCTCTTGAGTGACTTATCTTATTTTTGCTAATGGAACAAGGTTAAAATGACATGATGATAAGGAGTCTCAACTTTTTAATTATGTATCTCCTCTCATTTTAATCCTCCATTCTAGTATAATTTCTCTTCACTGACATATAGGCTCTGGCTAGACTGATGAAAGCAGACTCCATCTGCCGGTATTCATCAGCTGCACATTCACTGTCTGCGCCTCGGCATGGGAAGGCTGGTGTCATGGGGATTAGAGAATGTATCTGGAAATACAGCCTTGTTCCAGCCATGTCAGGATATCATGGTCCTCCTCTTCCTCACTGGATCTGAAACAAGTAACTAATGTACTCCCTTAGCTAGAAACCTCACATAGTCCTCCTTGCTAGAGGGTATATGAGATCATCAGCCATTAAAAATAAAAAGGGATAAAGCAGTGCCTCTTTTATGTAAAATGTAAGCATTTAATCATTCTATATAATGCCAGGACAACCCTGATTTTGTACTTAAGTAAATTAGCATATCTTCTAACCATTTTTATTAAAGAAATAATTTTGATTTTTTATGATTTATGCACAGACTTCCTCCTTTATTATCAATTCTCACTGAAATACTTTCCTTGCTAAGTGACAAAAGATATATTTAAGTTGAAAAAAAGGTTAATTCACACACATTTATGTCCTTTCCCTCAAAAAGATGAAGGAAGTTGGGAGAACAAGAGTGTCTTTACATTCCACAATTTCTCTCACATTTTGGGTCCCTTGGGCAGTGACAAAACTGTTTCTTAAGTCATCCTTAGGGAACCTCCTAGAGTATGGGAATGTAGGAATTCTGTTATGAGGTAGTGGGAATAAAATTCTGTACTTTGCCAAGGCCGGAGTAACCCACGGACTGTGCTGATTTTGACAGGTCGTGTCATGGAGCACCTTGTCAAGTCAGTCTCTCAAAGTGTCTCCTAGGACACTGTTCTACTTACATAAATGGGAACAATCTGTGACCTAGAAATAGCGAAAATGACTGCTGTCAACCCATCCAAGACAACTGCAAGCTTGTGATATGCTATTGACATATTAGCTGTTATATATTCCAAAAGTGTATCCCCTGAAGTAGTATCTGCTGACTCAGGCTTCATGACTCTGTTGTACATGCATGCAGCATGGCTTCTCTAGAAATCAATTCATATCTGAGAAAGTTAGAGAAGTTAATCACAACACTACTTTTATGACTGGAAGCCCTATCTCCTTTCTTTAGAACATGATGAAATTAGTCAGTTATTAGTGCTTGTCAAAGAATGGTTCCACTTCCTTTTCATCTACTTCACAGAAAATGCTTTCCTTTCTGTGAATAAAAAAGCAGAAACAGTGGATTTGTGATGTTACTGCTATGGCTCATGTGAGTTGCAGTTCAGAAAACAGCCACACAGCTGTGAACGGTTGTTTACCAGATGGACAAACATGTCTTGATCTACAATGAGTTATGGGAGATACACTAGATTATAATGCTGGAATAAACGGAAATAGTTGTGTAAGAGAACATGAAGACCAGCATAAATACATATATTACATTTGCTTATGTATATATAAACATTATTTTCCCCAGTCAGCAAGATTTGCCTCAATTTTGTGAAACTTGGAGGATTTGTTTTGATTATTCGGTTTGCTTTTTTGTTTATTCTCACGCTTTCCTTTTTCAAAAAAAAAAAAAAAAAGTTTAAAGTTTATCTCTGAATCTAGTCTCAAATATCACTGCAACATTGCACTTGGCTTTGTTGAACCTCATAAAGCTCGCATGGGTCCACTTCATGAGCTTGCCCAGGTCCCTTAGGCTGGCATCCCATCCCTCAAGCATGCCAACCACACCACTTGGTTTGGTATCATCTGCAAACAAACTGAGGGTACATTCTGATCCCACTGCCTATGTCACTGATGAAAATATTAAACAGTACTGGTCCCAGTATGGACCCCTGAGAGACATAATCATTTAATTATGATACTTACGAGAATTAAATTACTCTGGTGTAGAAGTTTCATGACTCTCTTGTTTTTTGAAGGCTCATGGCCCAAAATTGATGTGGCCTCAGGCTAATGGGTTTTAAAACCAGCAAGATTTGAGCCTAAAGATGCATTCAAAACCAGCTAGGTCGTACGGGTTCTAATCAGAACGAGGAGCAGAAAACAAGATTTGTCATTAGAAGATGCACTCAAGAGTAATTAAAATGAATTTAAAGCATAGCCGTCTCTGGTACTACAACATCTGCTTTGTATTACTAGGTATTTGAAAGTCTTTGCTCTTTATGGCTTTCATTATGAAGTGAACCTTAAGAACCAGTTCCTAAATATCACTAGTTTGGATTCCTATGCATGCTTGATTAGAAGCCTTCTCATGCCCAGAAAGGACTGTTATTTTCTTATTATGGGTAAAATGTAAGTATGGAGGGTACTGCCACTTTTGGCCGAGAAAGGACACTTTAAGAGAGATTCGTGTATAATTTGTACTGCATGCTACAGCTGCAACTCTAAAGCAGCGATAAACTCATAAATCTTAAAACCCCTGTCTTCTGCTAAAATGAGGTGGGAATAAGATGTCATCTAACCACATGTCTTAGAGTGGGGTATATTCCGGTAAAGCTTAATATTATGATATAATGCTAGTTGTTGTCAGATAGGTCTAAATTGATATACATTTTAAAGCCAGTTCTAAGCAGCATTTGTTACGCATCTTTTGTCTGCTTTGAAAATGACAAATGGGTTTTCTTAAACTAAGAGAACCTGCTGAACAAATGGCAACTTTGTAGAAAGCTTTATTATTTTAGAATATGCTTGTCATCAATCCATACAGCTTAAATACAAAATTTCATATTTTTGAAAACTAATAAATGCAAAGGTGATCTCTTAAAATATGGGGGGCAGTATGATGCCTCTGCTTAAGGAGTCACAGTTAAGTTTTCAAAATACAAAATGTTAATGAAGAGAAAGACAGGAAAAGGAAAAAGAAGTAATAATTTTAAACTTAGTTAGAACTTTATCATGTATTCATTGAACTTCACAGCAAACTCCCACTGGCATCACTTTTGCTGGATTAGATATTAAGTGACACCTCTACACTGTTCAGTTAGACTGCCAAAGCCAATGTGATTTCTTTTTAATCTTTGTTATTTCTGATCACTTCCTACTGGTATTCCTTAATTTCCAATAATAGTTTCCCAATTTTTAAATTGCTGAGGTGACAGGGACTCAGTTTTAGATAGTATTACTCTGCATCAGCTACCAGCTCATCTGTTCTTCTTTTTCCATTACATTCAGTACACCATTACCACACATTTTTAAGGAGCTTCAGACAAATATTTATTTCTTGCCCCAGATTTGTGTTGGAATGTAATTTCACAATGATAAATTGAACTAAAGCTTTCTTGGTTTTGTTTTCCTTCCTGTGAAATGAACAACTATATCTGGGGTGGAAATGTGTTCCCCTCACAGACTGCCTTGGTGAAACTTCCTACAGTCTTAAAATATGTAAAAGACAAAATAAACAACTTAAGAAAACTATTTTCAGTGGGGCCTCTAATAAGTTCAATACTTTTTGCTGATACATTTTGATAAAGTTAATATACTTATTAGTAATTAAAAAAAGAAAATTGACAAAAAGATCTGATAATAAATTTTAAACGTAAAGTAATTCAGCTGCAATTCAGAGAGATTTCAACCTAATTTTTGTTACTTGTGTCCATTCCTCCACAAAGAAAATCAAGTTTGAGATCATCTAAGGAACCTGAAGGTGCACAAGTCCATGGGACCTGACAAGGTGCATCCATGGGCCCTGAGGGAACTGGCAGATGAAGTTGCTTAACTGCTGTCCATCATATTCGAGAAGTTGTGATAGTCCAGTGAAGTTCTTGCTGACTGGAAAAGAAGAAATATAACCCCCATTTTTAAAAAGAGAAAAAAGGAAGACCCAGGGACCTACAGGCCTATCAGTCTTACATCGGTGTCTGGCAAAATCATGGAGCAGATTCTCCTGGAAACTATGCTAAGGCACATGGACAATAAGGGAGTTATTGGTGACAGCCAGCATGTCTTCACTAAGGGCAAATCATGACTGACAAATATGGCGGCCTTCTATGATGGGGCCACGGTGTTGGTGGATAAGGGAAGAGTGACTGATGTCACCTACCTGGACTTGAGCAAGGCATTTGACACTGTCCTGCACAACGTCCTTGTCTCTAAATTGAAGAATCATGGATTGGATGGATGGACCGCTTAGTGGATAAGGAACTGGCTGGATGTTCACACTCAAAGAGTTATAGTTAATGGCTTGATTTCCAAATGGAGACCAGTGATGAGTGCTATCCCTCACTGGTCTGCATATGGATCAGTATTATTTAAAATCTTTGTTGAGGACATGGACAGCGAGATTGAATGCACCCTCAGCAACTTTGCAAATGACACGAAGCTCTGTGGTGTGGTTGATAATCTAAAGGGAAGGGATGTCATCCAGCAGGACCTTGACAGGCTTGAGAGTAGACCCATGTGAATCTCATGAAGTTCAACAAGGCTAAGTGCAAGGTCCTGCACCTGAGTAAGGGCAATCCCAGGCACAGCTATAGGCTGGGGAATAAGTGGATTGAAAGCAATCCTGTGGGGAAGCATTTGGAGGTACTAGTAGATGAAAAACTGAGTATGAGCCAGCAATTGTGAAATAGCAGCCCAGAAAGCCAATCACAACCTGGGCTGCAGGTTGTGACCAGAGGACCGGTTGTATACAGTGTGACCAGTTGGATGAGGGAGGTGATTCTCCTCCTCTACTCCACTCTCATCAGGTACTCAGCTGGAGTACTGTGTTCGGCTCTGTGGCCTCCAATATAAGAAAGACATGGACCTGCTTGAGCATGACTAAAGGAGGGTCACAAAGATGATCAGAGGGCTGGAGCAGCAATCTTATGAAGACAGACTGAGGGAGTTGGGCTTGTTCAGCCTGAAAAAGAGAAGGCTCTGGGGAGTACTTAAAGGGCCTTCCAGTACGTAAAGAGGACCTTCAGTAGAGATGGGGAGGGACTCTTTTTCAAGGAATGTAGTGATAGGACAAGGCATAACAGTTTTAAACTGAAAGGGGGTAGATTTAGATTAGACATTAGGAAGAATTTCTTCACTATGAGGGCGGTGAGACAGTGGAACAGGTTGCCCAGAGAAGCTGTGGCTGCTCTGTCTCTGGCAGTGTTTGAGCAACCTAGTCTAATGGAAGGTGTCCCTGTCCATTTTTGGGGGGCTTGGAACTAGATGATCTTTAAGACCTCTTTTAATTCAAACCATTCTATGATTCTATAATTCTCCTTTCTTCTGCTCCCTCAGAAACACACTACAGGTAGCCAACAGAAAAAGAGAACACAAGATTTAAGTTATATCTGAAACCAATCTAGGAACTACTCTGGAATCTCATCTGGTCCTAAATGTTGTCATTTTTTTAGATAGATAAAACTGGTTAAAAATCTATTTTTTCTGGCATATATAACATTAAGTGGATGTATATGAACACTGTTTCAAAAGAACACAGTGATTTCATTAATAAATACATGGCCTTAGGTAACTGACCAAGTTCTTCCCTGAGTTACACTTAATATGCAGGATAACTGTCAAATAATCTGAGTATGTTTTTTGGATATTGCCTATATACTATAATATATGGCTAAGTTAGGAATCAACTGTTGTTAATTTGAAGAAAATAAGTCTGAAGAGAGAACAATAAGCAGAGCACATGCAATGAGGAAAATGCTGTAGAGGGTTTTAGATAATTTGTCATTCTTACCTAAGTTTTTTAATCAATAAAACAGCTGAGCAAGTAAGGAAAACAGCAGTTACTACTTATCAAGTGCATTGGTGTGAAAAGCTATGAAAACAAATATTATGCACCTAAATTTGATTTTTCTATGAAAATAGATAGAAAAAGCTAATATATAAGCATTCACAAACACAAATGAAGTAAAGCACAGAAATAGCACAAAATTTCTTCAGTGAAGCTCAGTAGTATTAAGATCTGATCATAAATCACAAAGCTATACATACATACTGTTTCAAGGAAAATTCTTGGGATTTCTGCCAGTGCTTTAAATAAGGCAAGAATTATTCTTTTTTTCTTGATGTCTTTGAAGAATTGTACTGGCAAAGGCTCTGGACTCATAGTTAACTGAGTATGTATAAGGTACAATATCTATGCTAAGCACTTCTGAGAGTAAAGGGAGCTCTAAGCAAGTGTGGGATAGACCTGCATCTATAAAATGTTTCTGAATTAGGATGAGTGTTATTACTGTTCCTTCTTACAATAATATGCATGGGAGAAGTTTCTTGTTTTAAAACCCATACACAGAATTTAGCACAATAGATAGAAACCAAAGTGTCTGTATAATCATAGAAGTGTCCTGGGCATCATGACATTCTGTGGGAAGTTTTTTTCTTTGACATTTTGTTTATTTTCAATGGTATTGTCATGCTTTTAAAATAAAGCTTGGGGTTGCAAAACTTTTTCACTTGGGGTGAAAAAAAATACGTTTAGGAAAAGACATTTTCACAGTAAGAAAACATGGTGGAGGAAATCTTCCTAGCTGCAGAGTTGTAGACTGGAATCAACTTCTATAAATTAAGAGTACAAGCTAAATTGGAGATAAGTGAATAAGACTTTGAGTGCCAGTGTAGTTATAGAAATAAATGTACAGTGGATAAAGAAATAAATGTACGGTGGATAAAGAAATAAATGTACAGTGGATAAAGAACATATAACCAATTAAGCTCCCTATGTCATGTGGCAGTGGAAGATGGGTTGGAGACAGGAAAGGGGTGGCTCTCATTGCAGAGGATACTGAGTACTTCTGATGCGCATCCTGAATTCCAAGATTTTTTTTTCCACTGTGTTAGAACAGAGAACCACATGCAACACCATTAGATAATTTCTGGCTGTCTACATCAGTAGAAGGCTTCTATTCTTATTTCTTCCCCATTTAAAACTTCCTCTAAAAGCCATGTACCACCTCTGTGACCTCCATCAAATGTCCTACAAACCCGTCTGCAAATATGTAATGTTACAGCATGCATCCAGACATCTTTCCCTGACTTTAACAGACAAATTTCATTTTCTAAAATACAGTGTATTGAGTATAGTCATGACTCTATATGTCTACTCACTTGCAGTATCCCCAGTAGGGAGATTTTTGTAAAACATGTTAAAAACAAAAAGCTGTGAAAATTTTCTAGCTCTTGAAGAGCTGTGTTTGTTTTTTTTTTTAATTACCTCACAAAAGTTTAAGATTTTGATTTCCTTGTACTGTAGATATGCAGACAACACTTTGAAGCACCAATTATTTGACAGCAGAGAGTTTGGAAACATTTTCTATTAGTGTCTTTGCTGCTAAGTATGGTACCAATAAAGACATCTTGAGACTTAACAGTGCAAGGACATTTGACTTGCAAGACTTCTAGGAATTTTGTATTTTTTGACAATAATCAGTGTAGTAAATCATAGCTTGTCTACTAGGTGAAATTATATGAGGTCACTGGAGTACTTTGTGATGTCTTCAGTTTGGGAGTTCTGTACTAGATGGAATGATGTGAATTAATGGGTTGATTTAACAAAATACTCATCATAGTATTTTCTACGGTCTACTTTCTATGTCTATTAAATGTCTCATTTTAACAAGTTTAACTCAATAATGGCTCTTGGGTGTTAGATTTCCAGAGAACGTATGGGGTTTCCAGAGAACAGAGGGATGATCACTTCCCTGGCCCTGCTGGCCACACTATTTCTGATACAAGCCAGGATACTGTTGGTCTCCTTGGCTGCCTGGGCACAAGCTGGCTCAACTTCAGCAGCTGTCGATCAGCACCCCCAGGTCCTTTTCCATCAAGCAGCTTTCCAGCCAATATTATACCCAAAAGCCTGTAGCATTGCATGGGGTTGTTGTGACCCAAATGCAGGACCCGGCACTTTGCCTTTTTGAACCTCATAAGATTGGCCACAGTCCATTGATCCAGCCTGTCCAGATCCTTCTCCAGAGCCTTCCTATCCTTCTGCACATCAACACTCCTAGCCAACTTGGTGTCATCTGCAAATTTACTGAGGGTGCACTTGATCCCCTTATCCAGATCATCAGTAAAGATATTAAACAAAACTGGCCCACCAAGCCCTGAGGAACACCACTGTGACCAGTTGCCAACTAGATGTGATACCATTTACCACCACTCTTTGGGCTCAGCCATCCAGTCAGTTTTTAACCCACTGAAGAATACACCTATCCAGGCCACAAGAAGCCAACTTCTCCAGGAGAAAGCTGTGGGAGACAGTGTCAAATGTTCTACTGAAATCCAAATAGACAATGTCCACAGCCTTTCCTTCATCATCCAGGCGGGTCATCTTATTGTAGAATGAGATCAGATCGGTCAAGCAAGAAAAAAGGTATACTGCTTCCATCCCCCCAAAAAACTATTGGGTTGAGGGGTGAGGTGAGCAGATTGTTGTTTTCTATGATCATGTCATGGTGTAAGCCCAGCTGGTAACTCGGAACCATGCAGCTGCTACCTCACTCCCCCCCTACCTCCTCCCCCCACTCCCAGAGGAATGGGAAGGAGAATCAAAAGAATGTAACTCCCACGGGTTGAGATAACAGCAGTCCAGTAACTAAGGTATAATACAAACCACTACTGCTACCACCAATAATAATAATGATAAGGGAAATAACAAGAGGAGAGGATACAATTGCTCACCACCCACTGACTGATACCCAGCCCGACCCGAGCACCAATCTGGCCTTCCGGGTAACTCCCCCCGCTTTCTATACTGGGCATGATGTGCTGTGGTATGGAATACCCCTTTGGCCAGTTTGGGTCAAGTATCCTGTCTCTGCTTCCTCCTGGCTTCCCCTCCTCCCTGGCAGAGCATGAGACTGAGAAAGTCCTAGTCGGAGTAAACATTACTTAGCAACAACTAAAAACATCGGTGTTATCAGCATTGTTCCCAGACTGAAAGTCAAAAACACAGCACTGCACCAGCTACTAAGAAGGATTAAAAATGACTGCTGTAGCTGAACCCAAGACAGATCGAAATTTCCAAAATAGTATTAGGAATCCGTAACATGAAAAAAAAATCACAAAACTAGGAGAAAGTTGTTCACTTCTAGCCATTGTGACCTAAATGGTATCTGCTTACCAGCAACTCATTAACTGCAACTTTATGACTGCAAGGGCTCAGAACTTTTCTCCACAGGTTATTAGAAAGATGATATACAGACTGACACTACTGACATGACAGAAAAAAAGATCACTTGGCTGAGGTATAAAAGAGATTCAAACAACTTGTTCATTTCACCATTGCCAATATAACAAAAACCGAGACTTCTGTGATTTTCAATTTTCTTGCAATTTTCCTGCAAAAAACAAAATGCAGTTGATCAACATACACACAGAAAATATGGAGGAAAACAACGAAGACTAGATGACTTTATTGCCCAGTGACTTTTTAAGAAAACTGGACAGAATAACAGTTCAGGCAGAACCCCTGCCTGCACACATGTGCAAGTTCATCTCATTAGGATGGGAAGTTCAAAACACAACTGGGTTCCGTTTCTCAATTGTTCATAGCCAAGGCCTCAGTTTAATTAGAAATCATTTTACCTCTTAAAATATTATGTTTATCATACAAGAAATATTCTGTTTGGCACACATTAATTAGTAAATTAGTAAATATTCTTCTGCATGCTAAAAATTCTTTAGAAACTAACAGAAATGTCAGTTTTCAAATAATGTTTGAAACATGGGCAGTCAATACATATTTTAGACCTGTAAAATATAAAAACAGCAATCCAGGAGTTAAGTGTTCCTAAATCCAAGAATAAAAAACACAACCCAAAATCTAAATTATTATGGCTAATAGCAGAAACTGTATGGAAACATAATCTATAATGGAATCTAACTATAGTCCATGTCAGCAGAGTTAATTACTTTAATGCAAATTGAACTGACAATAAATCTTTCTGATAAAGAATTAAAATTAATATTGTAATCATAGCAATAATTGCATGTAATTTGCATATACATTAGTCATTTCCCAAGCACGTTTTATTGACTATAACTAGAGGGGTTTTTTAAAATGTAAATGAGTATGTACATGTATATGTATATGTATGTGTACATATAAAACTCCCTTAGTAGAAATATGTTAGTAAAAAGTGTATGAAAACTTGTAATTAAAAAGTTCATTGTTAGGAATATAATTATGTAAAAAATCCTTGAAAGTAACACTAGAAGCATCATTAAACAGGAATCCCTAGCTATGTTAAAGAGAAAGGTTAGTTATACTTACAAGGTTACGAATGAATATATTCTGGTAATGCTGTATTATTCTCATAGGGAAGAAAGAAGGTATATGCATTTTTTTAAAACAAAAATGAAACAAAATTATTAAACTGGATGTCATATTCTTCCCTTTCTTCTTGTAATATTCTAGCAAATGCTCCAAGATACAGACCTCTATGCAATTAGTGTCAGCTACCCGTAATCTGGGTGAAGTAGATAATCCTGGTTCACTTCTGCTACAGCCTAAAATCTATATTTTCCTTTTCTTTTTCTCAATCAGATGCTCTATGTCATCTAAAGAAAACAATTTGATCATATAAGAATGAAAATCAGTATGAAACATAAGGCATGGCAAATGAAACAGACAAGTTCCTCATTTATGAATATTTTAAAACAGCATGACTATCCAAGCAATGTCTTTCAGAATTTCCATGACTTTTCATATTTCTTGCTTTTCCTTTTTTCTCTTTACATTTTCTTTTCTACTATATCTTTATTACTAAAATAAAATCCACTCAAAACCAAAAAACCCTACCTCAACCCAGAACCAAAACTATTTTTGTATGCAAAGATGCTGTTTAATGCCAGTCTTTCTTATACTCTCTGTGTAAGTGCTGCATGCTTGTCAGCAAGTTATTTTCATGAGACATCATTTGCATATATCAAATACAAGTGAGAGAATTCCCACAATTAATCATGCTCTGAAATGCCTCATTTGTAAGCCAAATATCAGCTATTCAGACATTGACCAAATCTGTGCATTTTATGGGAGAAACCTGAAGCAAAAGCTTGCAAAGGGTGGGTCATGAAACCAGTCACTTGCATACTCCTAATGTTAGGATTGTGGACCGCTGTAGGCTAAAGATGCTGAATAAAAGTTTAATTCTATTGAAATCACAATAGGATTTCAAATATTAAATATCCACTAACTTAATCATTCTAATTTCATCTTCTGTCTTTGAAATGGAAAATAATCTTGAGACCCTCACAGACCTCGTCACTAAAGATGTCAGAATAGTCCTGGTGTTGCAAGACCAGCATAACCCTACACAACAGAAGAGAAGCAGTTTTTTCGCTTATTTTTGTACATGACTCCTCATTATTTGGAGACAAGTTTTCTCTGTTAACATATATGACTTTTCAAAGCACTTCTCTAGAAAACCAAAAGATATTTTATGCAGTATAAAACATGACAGTGCAAGCACTTCGCAAATCACACCATATCAGCATGTGATGTTAGTCAGGAGTTCAACAACAAAAAAAAACCCCATGCAGTTCTCCTGTCTAACACAACTAGCTATAAACTTTCCAGAAATAACTGAGATGACATAACACCTGGCTGGAAAAGCACTCAATCTTGACATTAAATTTCCTAACACGACAATAAAGAAAATTTGGGAAATTATTATATTCTGAAAAACAGTATTAATTGACTTTAACCCCTTTATTAAGTGTCTCTAAAATGTACAATGTGCAAAAGAAGCAACCAGAAAAAGCATTTTGGAGTTCATTATAGCCTAATTTGCCATATTTCTCAGGGTGAGTTTTTAGGTAAATTGCAAAGCCTGGTAGGTTGGTATGCACAGAAATCAGTGCAGTCATGATATCACATTTTTATTTAAGCTAATACACATGATTGATCTAAGGACCACACATCACAAAAACTTTACCAAGTATGTAGAAATTTTAAAAAATAAGTATCTTGTCATAATGCATTCAATACCACTGAAACTGGGATTTAGTTGTATGTGTCAAATATAGAGAGAATTCTGGAAATAAAAAATTGATTAGGTTTTGTAAATGTTTAAGAGACTGATATACTAGAGGATTTGCTTACTTAGTTCAAAATGTTTAAGGGAATCTACTGCCATCAAGCCTTCCACAACAGAGAATACAGATTTCTTCCCCTCCCTGCCCATCATAACCGAGGAAATGTTAGGGCCTAGTATAAATTTAATGCTACATTCTAAATACTTTTCCATTACTTTCTGCCACTGCCAAAATATACTGGAATAACATTTACCTAGAGGACAGGTATAAATGGAGGTTGAACATGATGTGTTTCAGAAGGAAACCTGAAGTTCAATATGGGACAATGCAATAAAAAAATAAGCCTGAAGCAGAAAGAATAAGCCAAAATATTTTATATGTTTGATTGACAGGAAAACACAGAAGAAGTCTTCAAATAGTAATGTCAGCATATTTCATTGCATACTTATAAATCTTGTTGCATTTACATTGTGTTTTATATTTGAAAACTCTTGTTTTGAGCTAGCTGTGTGACAGCTGTGATTCTCAGAGATGAATATGTCTGATGAAAGAAAACCTGAAGACTCAGTAGAAAGCTTTTTTTTTTTTTTTTTTAAATAGAGGAATTATATCGATTCATCAAGTTTGATTTTAAATTCAGTGTTTTCTTTTCAGAACATTGTTCCAAAACTTTTAATGTTTAGAAAATTTGTCAACTCTAACACATTTATACAAACTTGATCCTGTACTAGCATTGCCTTTTAAAATTATTTCCTTTTTCCATCATGTTTACCTTTTGGACAGCAAATCATATAAACACTTAACCTTTAAGAAGGCTAAAAACTTGACCATTTCTTTTCATACAAAGAGCCCTGATTAGTCCTCTTAAGCTACTAAGTTAGTATTTTTGATTCTGAAAACCATCAATTGTACATAATGTTCCCGATAAGACCTTGCTAAATTTAAATTTATTCTACCTAGAGTTCTATAATATCCGTCTTTCTATCATGGAAAAATATAGGAGCATTCTCGGCGCTCGGAGCTGGGGCTCTCGGGCGCGGTGTTTCCCCTCGCTCCGGTGCTGGAGGCTCCTCTCGGGAACTGCGCACCTCGGCACGGCGGTGCCCGGCAAAATCTTAGCGCAGATTCTCCTGGAAAGCTGCTGAGGCGCATGAAAAACAGCGAGGTGGGTGGGGACAGCCAGCATGGCCTCGCTGAGGGGAAACCCTGTCTGAGCAATCTGGTGGCCTTCTGTGGTGGGGCTGTAGAACATAGTTCTGCATGACGAGCTCTGACATAGGACTGAGGGGCTGTCTGCAGTGCAGATCCCGGGGGAGGCCAGTGCCCCCGACAGACCACCCTCATAGTAAAGAACATCTTCCTTATATCTAACCTAAACTTCCCCTCTTTAAGTCTGACCCTGTTACCCCTTGTCCTATCACTACAGTCCCTAATGAAGAGTCACTCTCTAGCATCCTTGTAAGCCCCCTTTAAATACTGGAAGACCAACCACCTTGTTGTTTTTCCTGTGCTTTAGCATGCTTTCCAGGAGAATCTACTCCAAGATTTTGCCAGGCACAGAGGTGAGACTGGTCTGTAGTTCCCCGAGTCTTCCATTTTCCCCTTCTTGAAAATGGGGGTTATATTCAACTTATTCCAGTAGTCTGGAACTTCATGTGACTGCCAAGATTTTAAAATTATGGTGGACAGTGGCTTAAGGCAGCAGTCAGGAAAGTGTTGCATTCAAGTATAGTAGTACAAGAGGTGAAGCCCCAAAGTAGACATAGAATAAGCACAAGCAAGTATCTAAACACCCTGTGTAAAAAACGCAAAAGAGATTTCTTAAATTCTTCTTTTCAAGAAGATATCCGCTCCTACAGTGAGCCTAAGCTCTTCATTCTCACAGTCCCTGTGTGGGGTAAACCCCCAAACTAGACACATCAATGTTAATTAACACAAGCAAATATCTAAACACCCGGCATAACAAACACAGACAAGATTTTTTAAATTCTTCTTCTTTCCAAGAAGAAGACCTCACCATAAGCCGCACAGTAACAAATGCCACCTGGTGTTTTAATAAGGAATGGTAAGGAAATCCTGTATGCTCTCCATGTTTCTGAAGAAAGGAAATCCTGTATGCTTTCTACATTTCTGCAGAGTTCATGCAGAGGGAACCAAAACCTCTTTCTTCCACCTCTGGGATCACCAGAGTCAAATGACTGTACGTGGTATAAAAGCCTTTATTGATAGAGTCTGAACATAGAGATTAATTTACAGGGACACCCAGCAGCGGTGCCCAGTGTGTGGCCGCCATGGACAGACATTCCCCTGGGCCTCCTGCGCGCAGACGCTGCCTCAGGGCCAGCACCCCAAAGGCCTTTCTCCAAGGGATGCCGGGCGCAGGGGCAGCAGCCGG
>NW_009915910.1:0-271 GCF_000696875.1 Nestor notabilis | reverse complement strand
GGGAGCCATAAGAAATAGGATCCACAGATGCCTCAGTGCCCTCCCCCAGTGCTTTACAGCTCCAGCTGCCTGGCACAGGAAGGATTCTTGTTCCCAGGGTTGATCAGGCCAGCGGCATCTTGCTACTCTTGGAAGCCCCTGAGATGGCTCCAGGTGGAGGCAGAAAAGGTAGTGCCAGTGTCACCCAAGAGCCATAACCAGCCCGTGGACCAGGAGCAGGTCTTGCTCACATGCTCAGGGAGTAGCTGATCGCCCGCGCTGGGCTCCGGAA
>NW_009915909.1:51809-53119 GCF_000696875.1 Nestor notabilis | reverse complement strand
GGGGTGGGAAGCCAAACTGCTATTACTATGTTTCTTTGCAAGCTTGAAATCAAGAGCTCCTGCGGTGGATAGAGCTTGCCTCTCAGTAAAGGAGGCTCTTGGCCTTGCACACGTCCTTGCACCCTCAGGCTGTGCTGCACTGCAGAGTCTGTGGCCTGCTGTAAATGCCTAGGAGTTCCCAAAGAAAGCCAAGAGCCTCATCAAAATAAATTAAAAAGTCATTAATAGTCAGAGATTGATTTATAATCAAAGGTTTGCATGTGCCCTAGCAGTCTACTCCCAGCGTCTTGGTTATTATCTATAACATCTACGCTAACAGGAAAGGCCTCTCAAAGTGAAACATGTCTCCCAGCTACATGACTTTTCTTCTCTTAAAATACATTTTTGCCACAGAAATATACAACCGTTCTTTCTATGTAAGCCAGTGCACAGCAGGACTGTCTTTGAAGGCAGGTTACTACGGGGACTTTTGGTCATTCCTTCTTAATCTCAGACATCGTCATCTCTAACAACGGGAGGCACTAAGAGCAGCAGGAAGCCAGCACACAGTAGCTGCTGTTAGTGATGCAGGCTGCATAACCTGTTTGTTGGCACTGGGAGAGCAACTTCTGCTCTCGACCCTTTGTCTGTTTATTTTTCACTGCGCATCAACAAGCACAATTGCAAACCTGATAAATGTCAGCTAAGTCATTGTCCCCATGGATGTACCATGATCCAAAAGCAGTTCCTTGCCCTCTCATTAGTACCAGGCACCACTGCATGTATACTGCACATCATTGGATGTGGGGCACAGCTTTGCTCTGCACTAAAACAACACTGCCTCACTATGGTCTTCTGAGTTAGAATTCTATAGCAACTCATATACAACAACGCATTTAGGAGAATATATATGAAACTGAGTGCAGAGCTATTCAGGATATTTATTTTAATGCTTCCAGCTTGGATGCAATAAATTGTTCCTCCTGTGATGCACACTCTTTTTCATGACTGGATTGCATTTTAAAGGTGGCGGTGTGTAAATACTTCTTCTCATGTGATTTGTGCTGAATAACAAGTTAATGATGATGTCTATCCCAGAGTAAACATCAGTAGATATACTTGCTTGTTTGTGTCAATATCTATTATATAAGGGCATGGATCCAAAGATGATTCAAACAGATGTTAAGTACTGCTGATCTGGATTTCTTTCCAACAGGGCATGCAAGAAGAGACTGAAAGTTGAAGAAAACTTCCCAGGAGGAGAAAATCCCGTGAAGTTATTGACAGGAAGATTTCAAAAGTAGTGCAAAGAACATTTGGTAGCTTCTGGT
>NW_009915909.1:4937-51778 GCF_000696875.1 Nestor notabilis | reverse complement strand
TTTCCCTAAATAATTGGAGCACTTTGATTAAATTGCAGTCTTGGATGTATTTATCACTGAACTTTTATGGAGCTTTTCATCCTAGGGATGTAAAGCAAATGATTTAAGTCACAAAATACCTCCAACAGACACAATGTCATTCTACTAAGAAATAGAACACAGAAACAGTTCACTATTTCTGGCAAGACAACACAGGAAACTTTTAGCAGAGGGAGGAAGGAAGCCTGGGGTCTCTTGGGGTCTCAGCAGTTTCTTTATGGAAACAAAGCTTTACTCTAAAATACCATATCTACATTCTATTGCTTCAAAGCACTTTCACAGTAATGATGCTTTCTAAAATTGGAAATAATGGCTTAAATATGCATGCACCTTTCCAAGGGCAAAAATACTTTCCTAAGCTTCTGTAAATGCAATGCTTGTGTGAAGCAAGGTCACTGAACAGTTTCTTCTGCCCCGTTTAAAAATCTCTCACTGTTATAACCAAAGTAAACATATTGCCAGCTCCCAGGATGGGCCTCTTGAGTGCTCAACTTGACATGGCAAATAAAATTGCCTGTAAATAAATAAATAAATAGATGCATACATACATACAGAAATTCATGTGGCCCTTCTGAATACTAAGGTCTTGCATTTTCCCTGTCTCTGTCACAGAAATTACGTAATTTTATTTCAGCAGTTTTCAGAGGGCTGTGATGTGTGTAAGAGCTCCTCTAACGTGGCTGCTAATGAAGTTGCCTGCATGACAAACAGTAAAAACCATCCTAGCCTTCTTCTGAGCCTCCCCACAATACTGTCTGCTCTACCCTTCTCAGCTCTGCTGAACACTTTAATTGCTTCCTTTTATGATTAGCATTTTTGCGCCTTAGAGTTACTTCATGCTGATGCAGTGCTGCACTTCAAACAGTGTGATTGTACTATTACTTTGCAAAAAGCACGTCTATGTTTGATTGTTTGGGGTGGAATTTAATGGAGGCAGTGCTTAAAGCAGGTGTCCTAGTTTTGGCTGGGCATGCAAATCTGAGAGTACATCTTCTTTCCTCCCTGCTCTCCCCCCAAGGACTCGGGTACATTTCTGTACCTGTTGTTGCTTTACAGTTGACTTTTCCCTTTGGTTTCTCATCCATCTGAAGCCAATTTAGGTTGCATGTGTTTCAGCAATGTATTTCCTTGGGAGAGGAAATAATGGCCAGAGGACAGCTGATGTGTTCAAGCAGTTAAGAATACTTTTTTGTATGTGACTAACGGGATACAGAGTGATGGGTGTGAGCAGACTTTTTTTCTGCTCATAGTCGGAACAACGCAATCATCTCTAAATGCATGGAATGGGAAATCTGAGCTGTATTACACTTGTATTGAGTGAATATAGGTATAACACAGAACATGTCTAGACAGATAGATACACATGCATACATATCTAGGTGCAGCACAATATCTATATGAAAGAAAAAACTTTAGCTTTAGGAAGCTACTGAACATACAAAAGGTGTACTCACTTTTGCATGTAACATCAGTTGTGCTAGGAACTACAGCTCAGAAAGGTTGTTTACACTGCTGTGAAACTGTCACACAGAGTATCTCACCTCAAGGAAGAGACTTGTTTCCTACAATGGCATTTGGAGGCAATGAGACAAAGAAGAAAAAGCATATGAAAAAGCTAGAAAGAAGTATATTTTGCTCTGTGTTTTCACACAATAGCACAGAAGAAGGCTTTTCATAGCAAGGAACACTAAAGGACTTCAATAAAGAAACCTCGCAGCATGACTGATGAACTGCAGCATTTCTGCTCACAAATTAATGCCTCCCAAATAAGAGAACTAAACATGAGTTAGAGAAGAAAAAGCAATGGAATAATAGGAGGATGGAGAAAAAATACTATATTAACATCAAATGTGCTTCTTTTCTGTTCTCTTCAATTGGCTGAGCCAGTTTCAAAAACCTAAATAATCAAAACCGGTGAAAGTTTCAGCAGTAGGCTCCATATCTGAATCAGTATAACTTGTACTGTGTCTGTCTCAGGTGCCTAATGTATGAGCAGCAGTGAGGAGCATGAACATGAAACGGCTCCATCACTTGCAGTGGGTGTGGGGGGTGGTAGCAGTGCCAGAGCACAACTTCCACCTCCATGCCACTACTGAGTCCTGCTATGATTAATCAGTGCTTTATTCCTCCCAAAGTATAGCCAGGGACTTCCGTGAAATCAGTTGATTGCTGTTGAGGGATAATTCAATGATGGGTCAATTTAAGTCCCAACGATGCACTTTCATTTCATGTCACAAGCTGCCAGCACTGGCTTGCTGAGCAGACGAGAGCTGACCCAGGCTCAAAGTCACTGCTTCAGCAGTCACCTCTCCCACAGCGCTTGGCTAGGCAGCCCAGCTTCTCCAGGTATGGCTATGACATGGCAGCAACAGCCAGAGCCCAGTGGTGATGGTGGGGAGACAAAGCCAGCTCTGTTCCCTTCTTGGGAGCCTGCCCCACTCTGCGTGGAGCTGTCGCTAGCAGCTGGGTGCCAGAGAATGTCTGTGAAGGCTGAGAGGCGATGATGTGCCCCAAGACTGCATGGGGTACCAGGCTTGCAGGGCTGGCTTTGAAGGCCAGCTCTTCTCGCATGTAAACTGCTGGAATTTATAAACCTGACTGGTGCAGAAACAAATGCAGAACCAGCCCTCTATTCACATCCATGTTAACAAGAAAGTATCATCCACACCTTGACAGGCTTGAGGAGTGGGCCCGTGTAAACCTCATGAAGTTCAACACAGCCAAGTGTGAAGTCCTGCACCTGTGTCAGGGCCATCCCCGATTTCAATACAGGCTGGGAAATAAAGGGATTGAGAGCAGAGAGGGAGAAGGAACTGGGGATCCTGGCAGGTGAAAAATAGGACATGAGCTGGTAATACATACTCACAGCCCAGAAAGCCAACCATATGCTGGGACTGCATCAAAAGGAGCATGGCCATCAGGTCAAGGAAGGCAATTGTCCCCCTCTGCTCTCATGAGACCCCACCTGCAGTGCCGTGTTCAGCTCAGGGGCTCCCAACACAAAAGGGATGTGGACCTGTTCAAGCAAGTCCAGAGCATGGCCACAAAGATGATGAGAGGGCTGGAGCACCTTTCCTATGAAGACAGACTGAGAGAGTTGGGCTTGTTCAGCCTGGAGAATAGAAGGCTCCAGGGAGACCTTGTACAGACTTTCAGAATCTAAAGAGGGTCTACAGGAAATCTGGAGAGGGGCTTTTTACAAGAGCATGTAGAGATAGAACAAGGGAAAATGGCTTTAAACTGACAGAGGATAGATTTAGATTAGACGTTAGGGTAGATTTAGATTAGACATTAGGAAAACGGAAGAAGTTGAGGGTGGTGAGGCACTGGAACAGGTTGCCCAGAGAAGCTGTGGCTGCCTCATCCCTGACAATGGCCACGTCGGATGGGGCTTGGAGGCTTGGAGCAACATGGTCTAGCGGAAGGATGTCCTTGCCTATGGTAGGGGGATGAACTAGATAGTCTCATGAGGTCCCTTGTAACCCACAACATTCTGTGATTCTGTGATTCAGGATGGAGACTGCCCTAAGCCCTAGTGCCTCCTCTGCTATGTACAGTGCATGGGGTCGAGTTGCACAGGTTAATTTATTTGTTTCTCTCACCATGCAGCTTCCTTTTGCTGATGGGTGTAGCACTATGGAGTTCCCCTGTCCAAATCATACAAGCCACCACAGCAGCTTGCACCAGCTTTGCTAAAAGTTGATGCTGAATTGCACATGGCCGGCAGTGGATCTGCACCAATACCTCATGAGCAAAGCGCGCTGACAGGGCAGGCTGTGGAAGGCTGGTCTGACACAGCCTGTGCAAAAGCCCAGCCAGCAGCAAACTTCTGCCTGAGCTGGTGATCTCATTTCTTTGGTTCTCCTTAATGCAATTTAAAGCATTAAAAGAAATTTATGTTGCAAAAACCAGCGAAAGAAAAAAGCAGCTTCTCTTGAGATACTAAGTTGCCATGCTAAGACTGCAGGAACAGGTAGTAACGGTTATTTCAGAGAGCAATGAAAGCATCTGTGATAGTGTGTTGACAGGTAAGAGCTCAGCTGAACTTCTGATCAGATTTAGAACAGTGTATTGTCCCTGGGACAATGGCTGGTTGCTGCAAATAATTTCAGCTTTCCCAAGCTGCTAATTGCTGGTATAGAGCTCAAGCTGCTACAATGCTGTTCACTAACTGTGATAGCAGAGGTCATGTTCTGCATGGAAACGCATCAAGCACACAGCAAAGACATGACAGCAGTGCACAGCGCTCTTGTTCGCAACAGCAACCCAGCACTTGCTCACTCTTCTCCCCTATTTTTCAACCTAGGTTTATCAAGAGTAAACCAGTGCTTGGCAGGGAAGCTGAGTGCCTATGGCTCATGTGGAAGGATGTCAGGAGCCTGAGAGGCCCCTTCTACCAGGTAGGTAGCGCTGGCACACAGAGCAAGCTAGTGCTGCACTTTTTTAACTGCATCCAGACTGCTATTTCCAACTGCATGACTCCGGCTGTATTCCTGGAGGAGATTAAGGATGCCTTCTTTCTGTGAATCCTTAGCTGAGATCATCCACAGCTTTAATATCTGTGCTTCAGTAGGGACAAATCCCATCTTGCAAACAGGTTTGTAATCAGTGCTGCTGTGATGACTGCCATCTGCAGCAAGTGCACCCATGGATGTGCAGGCGACCCCACAGCCAGAAACATGGCTCTTCCTCAACCACATTGCAAAGCATAAGTAGGATCTGGACAATTGCTTCCCCTCCAGCTGGTCACGAAAGGGACCTCTCCCTGTGGTCCCCAGAGGATAGGTCCAGGAGGACTCATTCAGGGATGATAGCCAGGTTCTCTTCCAGCAGGCCTGGGTAACCAAGGATGGCCATAGCTTCCAGCTAAGACTCCCCAGCATGGTGGGATCATGCATGCAAAATGCTTGCTGGCCCCCTCAGTGGTGCTGCTATCACTGGAGTGACACATGACATGGAACTGTCTGGTGCTGATCCAGCTGGAAAGTTAAATACAAATAGAAAAATATCCTAGATACAAGCACAGGCGATGACCTTCAGGATGCTTCAGTAAATGGGACTGCAATGCCCAAGGTTGAGTGTGTGTGGCTGTTCAGCACACAATGGCTGTGTCAGCCCATAGAGCCACCTGGGTCCAACTACCAGGGCTTCCTGGGGTGTTCAGAGCAGACCAGAGGCCTCTCAGGCAGGCACACATGGAAAGCGCTTCAGATCTCCCTTGTTTTACACTCCTGTGGAGCAAAAAACATAAGGGCAGCTTATGCCTATGCTGTTTTCACTGGGTATTAATAGGGAGTTTTGTTTGTACCTTGAAAACCATCCTATGCAGGTACTTTAAGAAAAATACCATCCTCCCCTACGTTACATTTCTAGAAGACATGAAGAAATGGTTACATTCTATGCAATTTTGTCCTGTTTTATTATATATATATATATATTTTTCCCCCTCAGTGAAAAACTCTCAAACCCTGTATTTAGGTCTCTCTTCAGGAGTTGAGTAACCAAGGTTAAAAGCAGGTGCTGTGTCATCCTGATCCAGAATGATGGCTCTTGTGCCACTCAGTTGTGTGATATGGCTGGGGAATAGGTTGAAACCAAACTGAAACATGTCTGTGTTTTCTTGTCTTTTCTTTCCCTAAGTGAGACTATTTTTATTTTTTTTCCCATGGGATTTGAGAGATAGATACACTTCTGACATGAAACACCAGCCTTGCAGGTGGTTTTAGCGTGACGTTTTGGAGCCCTATGCCTTTTGCAAAGGAGCAAAGCCAGCATCATCTGGTGTGATTGAGAAGCACACTTGGTAACCCACATCAGTTAGCAAGCTTCTGCCAACCTGTATGGCATGGTTTCTACCTACAGTTCGGGCAGCTGCCCTAAGCCCCTTTCTACAGGAGGACCTCAGGCACATAGGTCTGCTAAACCTGGGGAAGAAAAGATGAGCAAAACTTCCGTCTGTATAAAAATGAATAAACACTGCATTTAAAAATGAGATTTCTATGTTTAAGAAGTGTCTATCATGACAGTTCTGTTAAAGCAGGGCTGAAACAATGTCCCATATTTGCAGGCAATCTCTGTCTGCTGAGAATCGATGAAGCAATTTGCTAAGCTGTAGTGACCAGATACAAATGAAATGGCATCCAGAGCTGGTAAGTGTTGCTTGTGCCTATAAAACTTTTATTTCCCTGGTGCTTTGTTTTCACATTTCCAGTAGTCCACAGTCTAAGATTTCACGAAGTAGTTTGTGGGGAGTTCTTCAAAGAGGAAATGCACAAGGTGCTCTTTCACAGACCTGACTTCTGGGACTCTTTTATTTTTAATTGCCTTATATAGACCATGCAAAAATCATTTGCCATTAGTATTCTATGTATTTCTCTTAGTGTAGAGGATAGTACCATCAGATCTTCACATGGCCCATGTTGGTCTGAGTGTTGTTTTGTAAATAATAATGCTACTTTTATAAAACAGCAGGATGTCCTCGGTTCAGGACAAATCTTCTGTCCACTGGTTATGCTTCATCAGCTAAAACAGAAAACAATGATGGTTTCAGTGGACTCACTGTCCCAGTATCTTAACGTAATTTAAGCAACCTGATATGGTAAGAAGATGAGGCTGGCTTCTTCCAATGCATAACATCCTTAAGCTCACAGCTGATTTGTGTAAACAGTTATTTTCTCAATAATCTTTTATACAAGGAGGCTTCCTCTGAACAGTGTAATTTGAGGCAGATAAAAGAGTGAGCAAAAAATATCACTGGGAGAGTGTAGCGCATGTAAGGAAAACAACAGGTGCTTTTCTCTCCTCTGATTGCTAGCACTGGTGTGTGTTGAGAACGTGCAACACACAGGTCTGGTCTCCCAAGGCAGTGGCTGCAAACTTGATTGATTGCTTCCCCACTGCTGCCTCCGAGATTAGTGTCTCCCATCACCACTAGTTCAGCATAACGTGCACACAGAAACTGGGGCAGGTGACTGGGAAAAGCAGCACTAACAACCAGCAGTGGTGGAGCTATTAACTTCACACACTGAGCAGTGGAGAAAGAGATTGAGAGTGAGGGGTCGAGAGAGAAGAGAAAACAAGAAACAGTGGAAGTGTCAGAAAAAGAAAACTTGTTGAGGCGTCAATACCAAACATTGATGAGGTACAGTGTATGATGTCCCAGTAAGGGGTAATTTAGCTGGTAACAGCAAAATGAGATACGTTGTCTCCTTAATCAGGAAGATATATTTTGTCCCCCACAGGTGCACACGTTCATTTGATATCAGATGTCAGGAGATAAAAATGTTTGTCTGTCCTATTATGATGCAAATCCTACCATTTCTACAGGGGAAATCACTCAGAATATGATTTGTAGCATCATCACTACGTTTCCCACTACATGAGCATTAGATTTCAGATCTAATCATGTAGTCATATAGATAAAAATTACCTCTGATCTAGAGTAGAGCTACCAGATTGAAACAAAAAAGCCCAAAGACAAACTCGTCAGCCAAAGGATGCAGGGGAGCCTCCCCACCTCTCTGCTGGGATGTCCCTGTCACAAGGGCTAGGACCAGGGTGGGACTCCACACCTCCCACACACTGCCATGAGCAGCTGTGTTCCCAGGCTACAGCAGGTCTCATGTCCCCTTAGAAAGACAGGGCAACTCCTTTAAAAGTAAGCAAACAGCACGATGTAACAGCAGCCAAGATGGCTTTCCAGGTTCCTGATCCTATCCCACACACAGTTGAGGTAGTGATTTTTCTCTTAGGAGTTGTATGTCTGCTTTCAGTGAGAAGGTGTCTTCTCTCACCTGCAGTCAGTATACCTTCTACAAGCGTATGCCCTAAAAAAGCCAGAGGTTTTGGCCCAGATACAACACAGCGGGAGAAGTGACCTGACTTTTTTTATTTTTCTACACCTACTCACTTTCTATATGCTTTCTCCAACTTGCTAAACCTTCATGCTGGGTGCAAAGAGCTTCATATGCTGAGAGAATCCATGTTTCTTCACAGTCCTCCCAAGTGACTTCACAGATTAGCTTGTTATGGAGTATTCCAAATACTAAGGAATCCCCACATGGACTGAACAGACTGACTTCTGTGTTTAGTCTGTGCTATCAAAATCATGCTAGCTATGGGTCAACACAAGCAGTCATGCATTATATTGGACTGATAAGTTAGGCTGTGGTTTAGAGGAAGGCATACTTTGTGTTTTTTCTATATCATATTCTGGTTTCCCCCTGAGAGCCTCATTCAGTAGGCAGATAACTGTTCTTTATAATAAGACCAGCACTAAGACACAACCTCTTCAGGTCATGTCCGTATCACACTTCGGCTTTTCCTGCACACCCTTAAGGGAAATTCTTTATGTACATAGGTGGCTTACACTGCAGTCCAGCTTATACCCACCTCTAAATGATAAGATGTAATTGAATCAAAGATGAGATGGTATAGAAAGGCGGGGTGAAAAAAGAGAAAGACACCATACAGATGTTCGTGGAACAAATACCTCCAGTCAGCAAATGTCTAATTGTGAATGCCGCAGTGAGATTGGAAAGTCCTTGATTAAGGTAGGTGCTACTGAGCAACAACTGAAACATCAATGTGTTATCAGCATTGTTCTCAGACTGAAGCCAAAACATTGCACTGTACCAGCTACTAGGAAGAAAAATAACTCTATCCCAGCTGAACCCAGCGAGCTGTCAACTTGAAATCTTCTACTTACACACTTTTAATCAATATAACATACTACTTATTTAGAGGTTAAAATTTCTGTACAAACCTCCTCTGACAAGGTAACTTTGTGTTTATGAATTAATTTGTGTTCATTGCAATAGCAAGAATTTTGGGAGCCCGTATGTGTTAGGAGCTTGCTTTGGCTGGGACCTAACTATGTCCATGCTAAAAGCTGAAGACCTGGTATTATAAACATGCTCAGAACTAGCCTTTATGCATTCCGATCTTTTAGCAATAGACCTATAGAAAAATCTGAAACCTTTCAATTCTCCCCATCCATGCTAATTATCACTGTGGCCTCGTACATGGCATCCTGCTAATAATTGGGAGCTGCAAGTGCTTTTTGCTTGAATACCAAGCCACCTACAAGTCTCTCAGCATTTGGAGAGTAATTGAAGAGCTTGTGTGTTCAATACATCCATATGCCATGAATGTCTTCAGGTGACAATACAGTGATAGCAGCAATACACTTATTAAAAAGCTCTGCAGAAAACAGCAAAATTCGTCACTGATGTAACCCCACTGTCTTTAACTTGTCAACAGCTACCCTGAAGGTGGAATAGCAATGCATAAGGCTGTAGGATGGAAAGGGGCTCATCTCGCTATCCTGCTCAGGCTCTTTTTGTTCAGCTGCACTGCCAGAATGTCACCTGTGTGTGCACAGTACGAATTTGCTGAGGGATGACTGATAGTATCATTTACAGCTTTGAGCAGGATCCCACAGGTGTTCATTAGAAAAGTAACTTGTCATTGTTAAAACATGGGCATGAATAAAAATACTTGCCCTCATTTCTCTGCCCAGACAATAATAATTTCTAATATAAAGTATGTTAATGTTCTTCCTCTTATAAAAGGGGTTTTAACCCTTTATTGAGAAAGCATGGGGTGACAGACTAAGTACCATGTAGTGTGTTTTAAAATTAAACACTGTTCCTTGAATTCTTTCTTCTTACTTGATTTTACTGACCTGAAAGCATTTTCCATTTTCAAAAGCAATTTCTGAGACTTTTTAATGCAAGTTTTCTCTACTGGTACATAAATCCTTTAAAATACAGGCTGTTCACATTCTGCCTACTTCTTCCAGCTTTCCAGTTGTCTTTTTGCCTCATAGGATGAACCACCAAATATTAAAGCTTAGCAGGGAAAAGGGAGGGTAGGGTGAGAGGATCATGACGCAGAGCCCTCCAATGCCCCAGCTGTGGGGGAAGGGACCTGAGCTTCACCCTCAGTCTTTGCAGCAGAGTAGTTTCATTCTGTGTCAGCACCTGCAAATTGGGGTGCAGGTTTGAACTTGGTGCGCATGCCTCAGGTGAACGCCCTGAGTCACCTAGCTGCTCTAATCTGCCACACTGCCATCCGGCAGATATTGAACTATCGACGCAGCAAGGAGTATCTCTAGAGGGAAAGATAATGATAGCCTAATGTGCAAGAATTTGGACCTTCAGCCCCTGAGGACTCTGGGGGTTGTTATTCAGAGCCACTGCTGAGGCCAGCAGTCTGTCTGAAGGGCAGTATTCTTCACTTGGCAGTTTTGGGGTTATTCAAGATACACATTTATTTAGCTGCTTTCGTTTTTTTAAAGAGAAAGCTACTTCCCTGGCAGCAAACACCCTGCACCTTTATCACACCTTGGGCTGTGGTTTTTGGTCAGGCTGCAGACCCATAGATGTGACACAGACAAGCCCCAGCAGCTCTCATTCTGACACCCATGTCATTGCAAAATATCCCTCCTGCTGTGTCTGTATAAATAACTCTTCGTCATGTTGTGAATACTCCAACCCTGGAGGTGTTCAAGGCCAGGCTGGACAGAGCCTTGGGCGACATAGTTTAGTGTGTGGTGTCCCTGCTCATGGCAGGGGGTTGGAACTAGATGATCTTAAGGTCCTTTCCAACCCTAACTGTTCTATGATTCTATGCGTGTGCATTTACGTAGTCAATCAGAGTTTCTGGGGGTGCAGGAGGGAGAAGTGTAAACCCCACTGGGATTAACCCTGTCTCGCTTTGTACAGCTCTGCCTTCATGTGTTCTCCCAGCCCACTCCTCATCCCTTCTCCCTCTCACACCCACTGGCAGAGATGAGCTGTCATGGCAGTAAGTAATTGTGTCAGCTCAACGGCAAGACGGTGGCTCTCTCCCCTGCACGGGCACCTTCTGAAGAAGGTGCTCAAAGCTGCAGATGATTGAGTTCTTTTGGTCATGCTTATGCAAGCACACTGGAGAGGCCGGGAGCCAGCCACCTGGGCACCGGCAGTGAGCAGCACCCAGGTGCTGGTAGATGAGGTGAAAGCTGTGGGGCAGTCCACCACACTGGCTCCCTGGGACTTATGTTTTGCCAGTTTCCTATGCTTCACATTGTGCCTTTTTGTTGTTACCATTTATCATGCTTTTAGCATGCATTCTGAACTGGGTGATTATCCTTACACTAAGCTTATACTCCAGCATTCCTCGTTAGCAGCATCATGCGTTCAGTTCATGCTGTACATCTCGAGTACTATATTTGGATGTCTTTGTCATAAAATACCACAGGAGGCCTCAGATAATCCTTTGATGGACTCCAGACGTCTTTCTCTCAGGACCATTATCCAGTTGTTTACCATTTGCACTCTCAATCACCCTATTATATTAATTGCAATGTTCCAATAATTAGGTTTCCTGTTTTTCAGGCGTGTATGCTATTATTTCAGCCTGCAACTACACAGAGACCAGGAACAACTGCTGCCAATTTGCATCACATAGCAACCAAATGCAAACAGCAAATTTGAGAGAGCAGGGGAGGACATCTATGTCGGGGAGGACATCAGGCACTGAGGACTGCACAGACTCGTAACTTCACCTTCCCCACGCAGGCTTCCCACTGAAAAGAAAATTGGCCCCCAGTTCTACCTTGATCTACAAGAATTGAGATTTCCCAAGTCATTAGCCAGCTGCATCATGAATAGCAGAAGTAGTGGTTTCATCTCATCTTTATAGCATTTACTACATCTATTTTCCAAATGCAAGAAGATACACAATATCTCCTGCAAACTTAATCTTTATTGTTTTTACTGTAATAAATCATGCCATTCATAATCAGTTCCTCTATCCATGTCTTCCCATAGGAATTATTTGCAGTATCATTTTATTGCTCTTGAAATATATTTATTTCCTACAGGAATCATTTGTAATAAACACATTTTATTCCCCTGCATTTGCCACATTGAAAAGACTGGCCCAGGCTTAGGCAATTTCCTGTCCTGTGTGAAAATACATGATCTTGTTTAGGTTCTGAAAACATTGAAGGTGTTGTTTGACAGTAAATTAAGAACTATTCACTTCCAGATCACTCCTTCAACCCCACCCTGCTACCCCACCATCCTCACCCTCTCCATTACATGGCTTCCTACACCTTAAGTGTTCATGCCAGTGAAGTTAGTGGAGGAATCCTTTCTGACGAATGAAGTCTTACTCATTAAGCAGCAATTTGTTGTTCTATTTAGAACTGGTTTCCTCGCTGAGCAGGCTCTACAATGTAATGAAGGAAGTACCTGTGGTTTCTGTGGGAGCTTCCCTTTGGCTGCATATGGAATTCTACCTGTTGTGCATGTTCTTCTGTGAGGATCGAGCTGGAATGGAGACATTTCCAGTGAAGCATTTGGGCCAGCTGGGATCAAAATTATTCCAACTCTGGCAAATAAATAGCAGTCTGGGAACAACAACATAGGTGACACAAGGAAACACCAGCACCTAAAACTGACAATGACACTGCAATGGGTTACCCCAGTGCACAGCACTGCCAGAGCCAAAGACATGTCCGAGACCCTCCAAACCTAGACAGTTTAGCTGGGGGCTGCCAGAAAAATCTCTTTTTCTGGCCTGGGGTGTGCTAATGTCCCAGTGGGTTGCTATGTTTTGGCATATGACACCCATATGGTTTCATAAGCCAAGGTGTGCACAGCACCTGCTGGGGGGTTGCAGGGCTGGGGTTAGCATAGAGCAGCAGTGGGTGAAGGAGAGGTAGAGGAGTCTGTGCTTGCACACTCAAGTCATTCCTCATAAGAGGTGTCAGTTTTATAGTTAGTTCACAGCCTTTAGAAATACATTTTTATTCAGTGCTAACAACAATTTTAAAAACTATAAAAATAACAGTAGCTGCTTTAAAGAAAATGAAAGATAGGGTTGGTTTTTAGGTTGACTACACTCCCTGTCCTCAAGCAGCACATTTCCTGTTCCCCATATCTTCAACTGCGTTTTCTAGGTCCTTTTAAAATACTACTCCTGTTGAAGTGCAGAGGTGCATCTGATTAATTTTATCATGGTAACGTTCCACAAAGGCCAAACAAATAGTTCCTTCTTCTCCTCCTTCTTCTTTTCCTCCTTCTCCTCTTCCCCCTAGTTTCCCAGCTTAAGTATCATTTATTTTTATGCATTGCTGGATTTGAGGCCCAAGTAGCACTGGGGGCTCAATTGAGACCTAATGCCACAGTTTGAGTGTTCTGAGAAACAGAGAGTAACAATTTTGCATTCCTCCTTTGTTCCATGATGGAAAACTTTGGAAATGTAGGGGTCCACTGGCCATAAACCACTCCTTCTTGCCTGCAATGTGTCAGTAGGAAATCCCATGCATTTCTATTCTTATTAACCAGAGCAACTACTTATCTTGTTCCTGTGGTGCAGCTTAGACACAATATAGACACACGGAATTACAAGAATCAACTAGTTTGGAAAAGATCTTTAAGATCACCACGTCCAACAATTACCCCAGGACCCCCAAGTCCACCACTGAAGACTCAACTGGTGGATCAATAGAAAGATTACAGCAGAAAACAGAAACTTATCACAGATCTTTGGGAACCAGTTGATAAACCCTTTTCTAATATACACACATCAGCACTGAGCACAGAGCAATTCGTTATTTCAAAAGGGCATTAATGTACAAAGTACCAGAAAAAACATTTTATTAGCGCATCGTTTTTTAGTGCAAAAATTTTGCAGCCTAAATGCACTTCAAAAGCAATTATCTCTTGTAATAGGAGCTCTGGATGTAATGGACACAGAAAAGAGGCCTCTGTAAGTAATGACACCTTGAAGTCTTTTGCATCAAAAGCACTTTGCCTGTAAGTCTCTTCACATGCAGCTATGTCTGTGAGGCTAATGCAGTTTTCATGTTTTCACATGCCACAGTGCAGGTTTGGCAAACAGAGTGCATGGCTGCTGGCTTTCAGAGCTGAATTCCAGGACTGCTACAGCAGAGGCCTGTGGCTGGGGCATCATCCCTTCCAGCAACTCAGCTGCTTTGCAAATCCCAGCAATACTACAGGCTTTTCCATCAGGATGCAGATGCTAGCACAAAGCTACTGACACCTTTATCGCCGGCAACACTTTCAACAAGGAAAACTCTGATTTCAAGCTCGACTCCTGTCCCTTCCAGATCAGGAAGGCATCGAAATTACGGTTTTGACAACATGATCTTGTTTTTGAAATCTTGTACAACAGTGCTCTAAAACTGTGATATTTCACCACCATGTAACTACATCATTTATGCACTTTTTCCTTTGGGGAAGAGGACCTGGCTGTGCTGGGGGATCAAGGGCTGGTGGATGCATATAGGCTGCTGTGCTATGCCTGTCTTAGCAAGGTAAAGCATACGAGAAACCTAGGCACCTTATGATGTCCTAACTTGATGTCAAGCGTCCTAGCTTCGTAACAAGATCGTTAGTAAGAATTAGGACTGCTTCTGCCACTACTTCACAGAGCTAATGTGGTTGGAAAACCACACCCTTTATGGCCATCATGGAAAAATGTCTATGGAAGCTGAGAACCTACTCAGATTACCTAAAATATCTAGTTTTTTAAACATTGTGTCTTCACCTGTGCTAAAAGGGCTAACTCACTGTCCCTACACACCAGCATAGAAACACAAATATTTTCTCTATGGACGAGACAGAAGGTATGAACTTTGCTTAGATGATGTAGGTAGAGCTCCTAAATTTACTGATCACCTCTAACACGTTTCTAGCTAGCACACTGGTACATTCCAGTCTGGAAACACAATCCATGTCTACTGCTCAGTAAACAGGACCACCGGAGCCAAAGCACCTGTTTGGTCACCCCACACACCTTCTGCGTAACTCAGGTTCAGGAATTACACCCTGCCACCCTTGCACTGAGTTCAGTATTCCATTTTACCATAGAACATACCCAGCACAAAGTGGTGTGCTAAACCTCAGGGTTGCGCACAGTCTGTAAGGCTCCCACTGCTTAGCTGGACAGCCACACATACCAGTCAATCAAGCTGTGCAGTCATCAACCAGTTTTGAGGAGTTTTACACAGACATACAAACTTTCTTTTCAGAAGAGTGTAAGTGGAACTATAATTGTTTCTTCTTACTGAAGCTGTTGATTGGGAAGTTATTCTACACAAAACAGTGCATTCAGTTGCTAAACAATGTTATTCTTCAGGCTATTTTATGGCTGAGCATTTCTTGTTAAACAAATTAGTGCTTGCAAGCATAAGGGAAGAATGCAGTGGGCTGTGATCCACCGGAGTTAACAATCTGTTTTGATGTATGAATTTCTTACAAGGAACTTGTAAAAGTCATGAAGGTCTCAGAGCTACTTACTGAGGTAAATACTGGGCCACCACCCATTTAGCAATGATAACACAAACTGCAGAATAATACGGAGTAGGAAAAAACTTCCTCCAAGTTACTATTATTGTGGAAATATAAGTGGTTTGCCTGAATATATTCTCAGTTGCTTCACTTTGTACAGAAAAATTGGTGAATGCTCTATTGTATTTTCTGTGTTCTAGGAGGTCAGAATGCTCAGAGTCTTCCCTCTATGGAGGGACCTGAAAAACAACTGCAGCACTCACATTGAAAAGTTGGTCTTTGGGGAGAAGATAATATCCTTCTCCTTCTGACTTCTGTCACCTTCTGCTACCTGGTTGGTGGAATAATACTGTGTGGCTTACAGGCATCTGCAAGAAAACAAGACAATACCCTAAATTTAGATCAGCTAGGCATTTACCTCTTATAGCAGTGGATCATATTGTAATGATGAGGTAAAATCAGAACAAATGTTTCTTGGAGATTTCCTTAGGGCTTCTGTGAGCACTTTGTTCTCTTTTGCCACAGAGCAAAGAAGGTCAAGGCCAGGCACTTACTGTAGGTAAACAAATAGCTCTGACTGCCAGAGGATTTTACCCTGCCTTTTTCACACCAGAGAGATGCAAACCTTAGTTATACACACAGAGCAGCCCACAGTTGATGTCTATGTAGATATTTTCTCACGGTGAACAGGGCTCCAGTCTTTCGGTAGGCCAAGAGTCAAAAGTTTCTGCCATCTTCAGTATATGCTTGCATAATTGGGGATGACCTCTAACTGTGTGCCAGGTTGTCTCCTAGGTGCTTTAGAAAAGCTTTTTTTTCTTATAAAAAGGTGCCTGCCACACGTAGTATCTAGACTATGAAGTTTTCTAATACAATTACCATAATGCAGCACGGTAGCAGAGCTCATCTGACAGGTTGGGGGTTCCTTTTTCAGTGAAGCCTTTTCCTGCTGGCATGCAAGAACTCATGAAACCCAGCTGGTGTTGGTACTGCAACCAGTAATGACCAGAACATCAGAAGTAAATTATAATTGAGCAGAAACCTACAGATTTTGCTGAGCATCATGATACAAGCAGGGCGACCAGGTAAAGCTCACCTAAAATATCCAGTCAGAGGGTGTCTCACCAAAACCGAGGGATAACTAGTGTGAGTTCACATGAAATGTGCAGATCTAGTGCAACAGGATATGCTTTTTGGCACCTGAAGCACTGTTGTGTCTCTGTCCTGAATGGGTCCCTGCTGTACAGAGAGGATATCTGAACAGGGGCAGGTGTTTCCATACTGTTCTGGTTTTAACTGCGATATAGTTAATTGCTTCATAGTAGCTGGTACAGGGCTCTGCTTTGGCTTTGTGCTGAAAACAGTATTTATAATACAAGAGTGGTTTTCTTATTGCTCAGCAGTGCTTACACAGAGCTGAAGCCTTTTCTACTTCTCACCCCACACCATCAGTGAGCGGGCTGGGGGAGCACAAGGATCGAGGGCCACACAGTTGGGACAGCTGACCCCAACTGACCCAAGGGATATCCCACACCGTATGGTGTCATGAGCAGCATGTAAAGCTGGGGGAAGAAGGAGTAAGGGGAGACATTTAGAGTTACAAAATCTGTCTCCCCAGGTGGCCCTTACATATGACGGAGCATTGCTTCATGGAGGTGGCTGAACAGCTGCCCGCCAAAGGGAAGTGGGGAATTAATTCCTTGGTTTTCTTTGCTTGCGTGTATGCAGCTTTTGCTTTACCCGCAAAACTGTCTTTACTTCAACCCATGAGTTTTCTCATTTTACTCTTCCAATTCTCACCACAAACCCACTGGGGGGTACTGAGTGAGCTGCTCTGTCAGGCTGAGCTGGCAGCTGGGTTTAAAATGGCACATACTTCTGTATAGCGTATTTCCATCTCTCTTAAATATTTGGCCTTTCTTAACTGTATCATTCTGTTAGAATTGCAATACTACCATTGTGTCAAAACAGTGGTATTGCAATTGTCATGGTTTAAGCCCAGCCGGTAACTCAGAACCACACAGCTGCAATTTAACTTCCCCCTTCTTCCTCCCCCTGCTCCTGCAGGGATGGGGAGGAAAATCAGAGGAATGTCACTCGCACGGGTTGAGATAACAGCAGTCCAGTAACTACCACTACTGCTGCTAATAATAATGGTAAGGGAAATAACAAGGGGAGAGGAAATAAAAGTAAAAGGGGAAAAGGAAAACTATAAACACAATACAGGTGCTCACCACCCACCAACCAACACCTAGCCCAACCCGAGCAGCGATCTGGGCCTTCCGGGTAACTCCCCCCAGTTTCTATCCTGGACATGACGTGCTGTGGTATGGAATACCCCTTTGGCCAGTTTGAGTCAGGTGTCCTGTCTCTGCTTCCTCCCGGCTTCCCCTCCTCTCTGGCAAAGCATGAGACCGAGAAAGTCCTTGGTCAGAGTAAACATTACTGAGCAACAACTGAAAACATTGGTGTGTTATCAGCACTGTTCCCAGACTAGAGCCAAAACACAGCACTGTGCCAGCTAAGAAAAGTCACTGTTACAGCTGAACCCAGGACAGCAATTCTAACAGTATGTCCTAAAGCTTGTATGGTGGAAATCAGTTCTTTCCTTCCAACGTAGTTTTTCTCTTTTAAAAATAATTCGAGTAACTGTATCTATGATAACTTCAGCATGCCTTTCTCTTTTTCTGAGCAGTGGTTTCACTACTTTCTGCTCCACCAAAGGCATACGCTGTGGGAAGAAGTCCTACCATCCACTCTCATGCTCAAAACTGCACCTGATGATTAACCGTGACAGCACTCTCCAGCTTTCTGTGCTCTTCCCTTAGACTAGTTTTGTAAGACGTAAGCCTCTCCTATGAATGTCCCTTTGTATCTTGGGTAAAATACTGCAGTCCTTACTGACTTCACACTATTTGTGCAGGTGTGCAGAGTTTCATCCAAATAGCACTAATATAAATGCACTCATTAATGTCTGGAATTTGCCTATTACACGTATTGTTCCTGAGCACAATGATGACTTGCAAGAAATGGGATGAAATAAGAGTGAAGAGCCCTTCTACCTGGAAGGAACTCCTCTCCACAGTCAAGTTCTGATTCAGCCCGTTTGTGATGCTCGTGCTGGGCACTTCTCAAGTGGTCTCTTAATGCAGATGCTCTGCTTCGTGCAGTTTTGTTTCCTTTGTCTGCTGTCACATTTCCTTCACAAGGTGGGCTGCTTTCTAGATGCACCATAGATTAGGGAGCTGCTGAATTTAAACACTGACCTTTAGCTTTCCGACCGCTTTCAGTGATGCACAACTTAGTTTCACTCATAGTGAAAATAGCAGAATTACGCTGGGTAAGAACAAAATGTTTCCGTCAGTCACGAGTTTAGCAAACAGCCTGATTTGACCAGTTTGCTTGACATATTTTAATAGGAATAAACCTCACTGCAGCTAGTCAGTTAAAATTTGTCAGCTACTCTTGTTTGATAAAAGTTACTCCCCAGAAAGCTCTGAGTTTGACGTTTTAGATGTGTTTGCTGAGGTTCACATTATTTCTCCTCATGGTATGGCAAATACAGAGGTTAGAGGATGTTACAACTGAATGCTTTGATTTAACTTTTTGTGGTTAACATGTAAAGACAAATTTTGGCTTTAACTAAGTGTAATCTATGTTACATGGTGTAGCCAAAGGAGAGTAAGTTAGAGGTGAGGTTAACATTTTATTAATGTGCATAAAGCTCCAGAGATTAAGCAGTACTTCAGTGCTGTAATATTTCTACTCTTAGAATTTGTGTATGAACAACAACTAGAGGTTCAGCTCTGACTCTAATAATTCATATTAACACATGGCTGTGCAAATCACTAGGATATGACGACACAGTAGGTCACTAAAGTTTTGTAAGTGTGGTAGGTTTATTGGCTTCGGTAATTTGAACCCCTATTATTTGCTTTTTGAAAATCCTTTCTTCCAAACATCAGTATTTGTGCACCAGAGAAAATTTAGAACTTTCTGCAGTCACTCATCAGTAAAGTGATGCTCGACCAGTGCTCACTGCCATTCATTCTTCCCCCATTGTTTTCAAGCTGGCAGTCCCTGAGCACATACCACAGTGAGCCTTGGGGAAACACCACCACAGGAAAACTGATGGTAATAAACCAAACACACTACTCAAGAAAGAGGTTAAATCAGCTTTAATGAATGCATGCAGTTATGATTAATTCTTACATCTTGAATCTAAATAACATGTCAATTCATTAGGCAAGGCATAAACAACTAAGTCATCAAATAGAATCTCTCTATTACTGAGGAGAAATCACCAGCATTATTTCTGCAGCAGAGTAATCCAGACAGGATTGCTGAAATCCGTTCTGCAGATCTCCTGATCTGCTCTGATATATGTAATTTTAAAATTTGTTAAAATTTTGGCACATTTTTCCACGCAAGATTAACCTTAATATTATTCATCCTCTGAATTCTTTATAGCATTGAATGGTTGTTTCTTCATTGACTACTTAAAAATAAGGATGACCTACTATCTACAAGTAAATATCTTACTTATATCCAGGAATGACCTACTGAACTTTTTACAGCTTTGCTATGCCTTTCCTCTTGTAGATCAAATCGTTATAACTGGATCTGTCTTTTATCCTTTCTTTGGGCAAATCTCTAACATACATCACACATTGTCTCTCTCAAATCCTTAAACATACTGGATACATAAATCTCAAAGATGCAGAAACAGGTTTTTTCATGTTGCAGCAAACTAAAAGCTGTCTTCCTTCCCACTAGACACACAGCTATGCCACAAAGGTCCACGCTTTTGTATCCCATGGGCTTGATGCTTTCAGTGCCTTGCACCTGGAAATGAACTCGTGGTCACCGGATGGTAGACTGTGCAGCACCCTCCAATTTCAGCTGTTGGCAGGAACATGTAAAGGTCGGCCTAGTGCTCCGACATGTATCACGCTGTTTAAAATTAAAGTCCACATCTAGATTTCCAAGGCCTAGATGTTTTGACTTGAAGTGTTGGAGAGGCTGAAATTGACAGTCACAATATCCAATCTCCTGGTTTTGGATAACAAGCTTCTCCTGGTGCCTTGTCTGCAGACAGGCCGTATTCTTTCATGGAAAAGTATTTCCATAAACCAGTTTCTGAATCCCACGTGCACAGGAAAGCCAAACTAACTGAGCAGTTAATTAGCAACCTGTCTGGTTGTTAGATGGAGTTGCTGTCTTGGGATTTGCCATGCATTTGACCTGGCTGTAGCTGCAGGTCCCCCCCCATGCACTGGGAGAGGACTGAATAGTGAGCTGTAGACCACTTCTCTACCTCTTCAGTTGCTCCAGGACTTTTGGCCCCTTGTACTTCTCACTAAGTTACATTTATACGGTACTTATATGGCACAGCAAGTTTGTAAAAAGCCACAGCTGCATAAACAGAGTCTGTTGGGATCTGCTGACTGAATTCAACCAAGGTTATCAGCCTGCTTTCAAATGAGACCAGGAAGTCTATACCCTCAATGAAATAATGAACTGCAGCCTCTTCATAAAAAAGATCTGTCCTCTCTCTTCTGGCAGAAAAGAGCTTCTGTGGGTTTCTAATGATCCGTACTAAAGAAGAAAGGCATAAGAAAGAATTCTTCAGGGTAAGGAAAGTTAGTCCTTCATTGATGTAAAGGGTTGGTTTACTTGGTTCCCTCATGTAGTGAATAGTTGCATGAAACCACTGCAAAACACTAGAGTGGAAGACTGTGGGTAACTTCCCACCTGTATCATCCCAACAGCAAGCTGCATTTAACAAGAATGTCAACACGCCTAGAGTACCCTCCTAGCAGTTGTTGCTGTTCTCCAGCTCCCAAAAAAACCAGATTGCTCATGTAGTAACAAGGAAAGCACCTACTGTGCTTTTAAGTTAAAAAGCGTGTCAGATGACGTTCAAAGTCAGGAAGGCATTGTCTCAACAGCAGTACAGTTTTAGGCAGCCCCAGGTTAATGCCCTAGCTAAGAACCAGCATAACCTCATAAAAAGGCATGCTACCGTAAAGAAAATAGCTATTAGTAGCTGTGAGGTGCAAGATGCCAAATAGAGCCTGCATATGAGTATAGATGTGTAATTATAATATTAGCAATGCAAATTACAAAGGCCATCATGTCAAAGACCTAAAAAAATAGATGCCCTTATAATGCCAGAGCTGAAATTGTGTTAGGTTTATGAGATCTGACTAGGATAAAAGATGGCCTCTAGAAGTCAGCTAGGTATATGTATTACTCATCTGGTACCAGAAGTTTACCACAAGAACATAGTGGTGAAGCTCTGCCTCTACAAGCACGAGTGCGCCATGATGCCATATACTAAAGGGGGCAGCAGGCACACACGCATGTGTGAGTACATCAGAAAAGCTGTTGTGCCTGCCACAATACCTGTCATAGAATCATAGAATACCAGAGTGGAAGGCATCATCTGGTCCAGCCTTTCCTGGTAAGCATGACGTAGACTAGGTATGCCAGAACCCTGTCCAGCTGAATCTTAAGCGTCCAATGTTGAAGAATCCACCACTTCCCAGGGGAGAGTATTCCAATGGTTGATTGTTCTCATTGTGAAAAATTTTCCTCTTGTGTCCAGTCAAAATCTCCCCAGGAGTAACTTGTGCCCATTACCCCTTTTCCATGTGACTCTTTGTAAAAAGGGAGTCTCCATCTTCTCTAGCCAGCCTTTAAACACTGGAACACGGTAGGTGGTCACCTCTGCGATCACCTATGGTGTGAAATGCTGCAGCTGCATCACTGTGGGCAGTAAACCGACCTTAACTACTGGGACAGAAGGAGGAATATCATCTCTAATTAAAATTGCCTGTTCCTGGAGGACAGGATTTCGACAGGCAGAATGTTTAGTCTGGGATTACAGATTGAAGTTCATTCTCCATCTTCATGGGATATCTCCATCAAGGGATAGTGATGTGTCCAGCATCCCCTGTACCACCTCTTAAGCGACAGCTATGTGTTAGGTGAAGAGCCAGAACTGGAAGGGAGGGAAATGCACCTCCAGTACTGTTTTTAAAGCACACACGCTTGACAATGCAAACACAATACTGGCTTTGGATGGCACATGCCAAGTGAAACTACCAATGCAGACAGGCATCAAGACAGATCTCTCATATGAGTTTTCCACTAATCTATTTAAAAGTCATGTTTAAGAAATTTGAAGGGCATACAGAAAAGAAATACAGAATTACCAAAATGAATCCAGATGTTATGAGAAAAGTGTTGCTTTTTAGACGAAATTGAAGAACATACCTTTCAGGACTCAAGCAGTAAAATGCAAATCTTACCAGCATTTTGATACCTGGTATTGGTGTATTCCTGTGCTTTGAAGATGCAAGCGTGTGCTGTGCAAGCACCAAACAATTCCACCTGGTCTTCTCTTCTACTCCCGGCATACTCATTTGAGCAGTGGCAAGGGATTACCAAATATTTTAGTCACTAGGATGATAACAGAAGATGTTACATCATGGCATTTCAACTGGAGGAGGCGGACGTATCCTGTAATTTTAACAAAAAAAGAGAGATACTAACGAGCAAAATAAAATTAACTCAGTCAATGAACTGTGCTTCGCATGGTATCATCTGTGAGATAATTGCTGTGGACAAAAACGTACCTACACATATTACTTGCAGCTGAAAGGAAATTATTTGTTTCCAAGTTGTTACTCAATACTGGCATCAGTTTATTAGGAGACAGGCTGATCACATGTCTTTTATTTAGATGTCCTCTCTTTGGCCGTTTTAAGACAAGCAATTGTCTGTCGCTGGAGTGATAGAAGTTCAGGTCATCTTACCTATCAGCAGGATGGCAGCGGGTGCTTGCTGGGCAAACAGATGTCGGGCACTGCCCCTACAGATGCAGTAACAAGGTAGCAGCAAGTTTGAAAGATGGCAATGGAAGATGAAAAAAGGAAATGTAAAGTAGTAACAGTCTCATGGTGAGATGATGATATTATTTTTTGTAATTGGTTAACTTTTCATTCTCAGTTGTGACTGAGTTCTGGGAGGCTCAGAGTGATTTCTTCCTTGAACAGACCTCCTCTGTCTCAGAGTCAGCTCTGTGTCTTCACACGTGTGATCCAAAGTATGCCAACTTTGGATGAACAAAATTTTTGCTAAGTATCTTCTAAAATCCTTGTCAAGGTAGAAAGATAAGTTGTGTTAGCCTCACTAATTCTGTCAGGCTCCTTTTGGCATCTTTGGCAAGTAAAATCTCAAAATATTTCTTTTACGACTCTGTGGCATTTTTCATATGTGTGACCTCTCTGCCTAGAACTGAGAGAAAAAAAGAAAGGGTCTGTGTAGTCTGTGGTGAAGCCTTGGATTAGGCTGTGGAGGATATACCATGTCTTTCTGTTTGCGGAACATTATGATGAATAAGGGATTTCTGCTTACGCAAGTTCTCCTACTGTGGAGGAACCCAAGGTAATTTCCTTTCACCCTCTTTGTAACAAAGAAATCACAGCAGAAGATAAGAGTATCTCCCACATAAGAAAAATGAAATATAGTAGAACTTAGATAGCATCTCCACAGACAAGCAGCTTCAAGAACCCCAGGCCCCCGAGGAGTGAAGGCAGAGCCTGTCCCCAGCAGAATAGCTGGTTGTAGAGCTCGTGTCAGAAACAGGATTTGGGTTTGGACCATAAGACAATGCTGGAGATCAGTGTCCACTTAGGAGAGATGTATCTTTGCCAAGAGGATGTCTGCCTTAATAAAGAGAAAACAAAACAAAACATAACAAACCAAACAAACAAAAAAAACAAACAAAAAAAAACCCAAACAAACCAAAAAAAACTTTGGTCAAAGGCAATAAATATCTTTTTTAATTAACAAATAGTATTTCTGAGAAATAAGAGAAATAATTTTTCACATGTTAAACTGAACACCATGAAATTCAAAATCCATTTTTATCAAATCTGACGGAAGCTCCCCAGACAGTGCTAGCACATACACGCTATAGTGAGACATGGAGAACCAACCTACCATTTCAAAGGCAGCCACCCTCTCTACAGGACTGGTTTGAGTCCTTAACAATGAAGGTGATGGCTAGGGCATGCATGCCCTTTTTTGTGGGTCAGTGCTGAGTAATGGTATTCGCAAATTAGCACAGAATCACAGAAACAGTGGGGTTTAAGACCATCAAGTCCAATCTTTACCCCAGCACCACCAAGTCCACCACTAAACCATGTCACTAAGGGCCTCATCTACACAGTTTGTGAACACTTCCAGGGACAGTGATTCCACCGCTGCCCTGGGCAGCCTGTTCCAATGCCTGAGCACCCTCTCTGTGAAGAGGTTTTTTCCTAATATCCAAGCTAAACCTCCCCTGGTGCAGCTTGAGGCCATTTCCTCTTGTCCTGTAGCTTGTTACTTGGGAAAGAAATAAGCCTCTTCCTCCCTCCATCTCCCTCTCAGGCAGTTGCAGAGAGTGATAAGGTCCTCCCTGAGACTTCTCTTCTCCAGACTAAACACTCCCATTTTTCAGAAAACACCAACTGCCATGCTCAGTGTTCTCCAGCCAAGATGGGGTCCTCCCCTGGTATCTCAGTTCCTGCCAGGATTTTTGCTCCTTGCTGCTCCTCTAGTATGCGAACACTTATGCCTTTACATAAGAAAGGTAAAATTAAAAAAAAAAAGAAAAAGAGAAAGAAAAAAAAGAAAGGGAAAGGGAAAAAAGAAAAGGAAAAGGGAAAAAGGAAAGGAGAAGGAGAAGGAAAAGGAAAAGGAAAAAAGGAAAAAGGAAAAGGGTTTTCATGACAGATTATTTTTTACTGAAATGTGTGCCAGAGGCACACTTGCCACTGAAAGGAACTGAGGGAGCCTGCCCATCCCATGCTGAGCCTGTGTTGCACCCCCTCTCTGTGAAGAGGTTTTTTCCTAATATCCAAGCTAAACCTCCCCTGGTGCAGCTTGAGGCCATTTCCTCTTGTCCTGTAGCTTGTTACTTGGGAAAGAAATAAGCCTCTTCCTCCCTCCATCTCCCTCTCAGGCAGTTGCAGAGAGTGATAAGGTCCTCCCTGAGACTTCTCTTCTCCAGACTAAACACTCCCATTTTTCAGAAAACACCAACTGCCATGCTCAGTGTTCTCCAGCCAAGATGGGGTCCTCCCCTGGTATCTCAGTTCCTGCCAGGATTTTTGCTCCTTGCTGCTCCTCTAGTATGCGAACACTTATGCCTTTACATAAGAAAGGTAAAATTAAAAAAAAAAAGAAAAAGAGAAAGAAAAAAAAGAAAGGGAAAGGGAAAAAAGAAAAGGAAAAGGGAAAAAGGAAAGGAGAAGGAGAAGGAAAAGGAAAAGGAAAAAAGGAAAAAGGAAAAGGGTTTTCATGACAGATTATTTTTTACTGAAATTCTGTTCTAGCGGTAAAGAAGAAAAAGCAATGTCACAACAGATATTTTGCATATTAAAAATACAGCATAATACAATAATTCTTTTACTAATATCAACTGTGACTAATTAGATATGTAAAAATAGCTTTTCCCATCTCTAGAATACACTTAGCTTCCTAAAATATGCCTTTTAGTTAAGATCTTTAATTCTGAATGCTCAAGATGTGAGGCAGAGTTAGACAGCTAAAAGGGTTGCTTGTCAGTGAAGACCGAATAATTTTTGCAGAGCTGTGGATATGACAGAGAAGGTATTTTGCAACACGAGTCCCCTGACCACATTTGTGCAACACCTGAGGGACTAAACTTTCCTGCCTTAAGCTTTGTTACTGCCACCAAGATGCAAGTATGAAGTCATTAAGCTTCATGGATTCCTTCACGAGCAGCAGCCTTAGGGCTCCCACTTGCTCAAGGACACTGTACGAACACGCAGCAACACACCACCAAAACCCATGAGCTAGGCAGTTAATCACTAACCATGGAAACCTTCTCTTTTACCATGCCTTTGCTTGCAAGGTCTACCAGAGCAGGCCAGAAGACCCCTGCTTGCTTTTGCTTGCTTTGGGAGGTATGAAATGAAAGGGTCAGCCGCGGAGGCTTGGATGTTGTGAATCAAAACAGGTCCATTGATTTCAACAGAACCACCACAGTTCGTACTATTAGACTGAATCTCTCACTGCTTCCCCCATTTCAGTCCTGCAGGGCTGATGCTGTTAGCAATGTTGTCAGAATCTGATAACAGACAGAAAAAAGTGTGAAGATTTTAAAATATATGGATATATTTCTAGAAAATTATGATGTTAGTGTGAGGGAAGAAAGAAGACTTAACAAAACCTCCCAGGCTTCAAATTCCGTCACCTTTTTCACCACTGTTTACTGACAACCTGTTTCTGATGCCTTTTCTTTAAATGAATGACAGTACGTTTATTATGGCTGTCACCACAATCTGTAACTGATATGCTATACACGCTGGGGAATGGGAAAGTGGAGCATTACAAAACTGCACTACTGTGCTCATTTGTGTACTGGAGCAGAGCATGGTCCTGGGGAGCTGCAATAGGTCTGAAAACGCCCTGCTCCTTCCCTTCTCCTCCAGTCTTCTTCTAGTGCTCCTGTTATTTTGGGAGTGCTACCCAACCCCTTACCAAAGCTCTGCCTAAAACTAACTTTCACATTGTATCTTTCATCATATAAAAATGAAAAACCTCCTAAATCTTGTGCTAACAGAAGCAATTATTTCCTTGACAAATAGTGATTATCATTAATGACTTAAGTCCACTCAGCACTTTGGGTAAACTGAGCACGGGGTATCAACTTCTTTCCCTGTCTGCAGCAGGTATGAACTCTTTTCCACCTGCACCAAACTCTGCCTCTGGCTGAGAGTCCCTGTACGTTCTATGCTATCACACTTCTGAACACAACTATCACTGTCAGGAAACTATTAGCATAGCATGTTATTAAGCAGGAAAAGGACATGTACATTTTTATTTGGGTCAATCCCTATCAGATCCAATAATGCCAGCTTACAATGCCAGTAATGCCCCTAAACTCAGCATTTCTCTCGCTGGGACAGCTGGGAGAGAAATGCTAGTCGGTGCCACATCCAATACCCTGTTCTACTGAAGAGAGTCCCTACTCTACTAAATACTACAGAATGTTTCAAAAGCCTGGATTTCACTGTAAACCTAGAGGACTTCCCTACATAGAAAATTTCTGGTGTGCTTGAAATGTCTCAGTATGGCCCCGAAACTTGAGGAGAGATAACATCATAGAGTGGAATGTGTGGTAGTTTTATTTTTGATGTATTTAATAACCACTGTTTCAAATAAATTGAGCAGCATATAAGCATGATACCCATAAGCAAGTAGAGGCCTCTGAACAATAGAATGGTTTGGGTTGGAAAGGACCTTAAGATCATCTAGTTCCAACACCCCAGCCATGAGCAGGGACACCTCACACTAATCTATGTCACCCAAGGCTCTGTCCAACCTGGCCTTGAACACCGCCAGGGCTGGTGCATTCACAGCTTCCTCGGGCAATCTATTCCAGTGTCTCACCACCCTCACTGTGAAGTTCTTCCTTATATCTAATCTAAACTTGTTCAAGTTTAAAGCCATTACCCCTTTTTCTGCCACTACAGTCCCTCCCCAGCATCCTTGTAGGCCCCCTTCAGATACTGGAGGGCTGCTATGAGGTCTCCACGCAGCCTTCTCTTCTCCACACTCAACAGCCCCAACTTTCTCAGTCTGTCTTCACAACGGAGATGCTCCAGTCCTCTTACCATCGTAGACTCCTCTGGACTTGCTCCAACAGCTCCATGTCCTTTTTATGTTGAGGACACCAGAACTGGACACAATACTCCAAGGAGGTCTCATGAGAGCAGAGTAGAGGGGCAGGATCACCTCCTTCAAACTGCTGGTCACGCTTCTTTTGATGCAGCCCAGGACAGGGTTGGTTTCTGGGCTGCAAGCGCACACTGAAGCCAGCTCATGTCAAGCTTCTCATCAACCAACACCCCCAAGTCCTTCTCCACAGGACTGCTCTGAAACTCTTCTCCGCCCAACCTGTTCCTGTGCCTGGGGTTTTGCATCCTTGTACATCCTACTTGGACGTCCTTTAGAGACAATAAAGCTCTGGTGATAAAGGACAGAAAATAACTGCACACCTCAGAAAATTCACACATCATAATTGGAGTCTTTCAGCTTTCCTCTTCCCCATGCTGTGCACCATTTTTCCCCATATGGGAGCTTGTTACAGCTCTCCTCCTCAAATAAGAGAGAACAGCCTCCCTCTTGCTTAACTGAGCTTGGCTCCTGCAATGCCAAGTATGCCACATTTTGTCAGAGACTATATAGTTATTGATATTCACTTTATTAGAAAGGAACCTTTGAAATAAAATTAATATATTGCTCAAGCAAGAAGCAGTAAAGTTATTTTGGACAGTGTGGTGGTTTTGTCTGCAGCCCACACCTGTTTCCACTTGTGAAAGCCCAGACAGAGGTCGCAGATTGTCAAAGGAGTAGTCAGTGAGTCACTGGAAGAGAGAATGGAATAAACCGCTGCATCATAAAACATGAGATGGAGAATGTTTCTTTTCCATTACATTGATTGCCCATCCTCTCAGTTCATGAGACACAGTTCAGGTGCTTTGCTTTTTATTTGGAAATGTGAGGAGCTATAAGAAGAGTGTGAGGGCACGACTGCTTTCTTGCAAGGGTGGCCTGTAGCCATGACACATGAGAAGGGCATCTCCTACCACTCTCAGAATTCGATCCTGAATATCACCTTATTCATTATAAAACAGTGTCGTTTCCTCTCTCTCTTTTTTTTTTTAGGAGAAAATAAGAGTATATTTCTACTTGTCACAGATGTGAAGAAAAGCTAAAAAATACAATTTTACTGCTACTCTAAGGGTCAAAAAAATAAGACAGCAACTAAAAAGAGCCCAAGCTTTATCTTAATCTCCTGATATTTTTCTAGGTAATTGTTTTATTCTGCTGGGCCCTGCAACTTAAAACACCTGGGATCAACAGTGCTCATCTGCACCAGTCACAAGGTTATGCTACTGCTCATCTGCCTCCTTAGAGCTTTGCTCAGAGGCCAGCTCCTGTGAAGATACTCATGTCAGAGTGGAAAGCAAGGCAACCCAGTTCACTTGCAGCTTCCGGCTCTGCTCACACCTCTCAGGGCACCAGGTGAGATGTGGCCAGAAGGATGGTGCGTAAGAAATCTTTGCTCCTGGTCTTCATCGCAGCTGCTAGAACTGGTTGCTGAACTGAATACTAACCAAGGAAGTTCTGCTGTGCAGCATGGACCTTTTATTCTTTTGTAAATAAAGTAGAACCTATCCCAGATCAGCAAAAATCATCAATCAGACATCTCCACCTCCCAGAATAATGGGATTCACTTTAAAATCATTAAAATTGTGAAGGTTTATTCTGTCTCCTTTTGTAGATGTCCACACTTCAGTAGATACTCAGGTTTCCCTCACAGTGGGGAGGTCTAGCAATTAGCTTGCAAGTGGAGAGTCAGCCTGGCATGTTGTCACCAGATATAGTTTGTCTGTAAGGCTGCAGCCCTCCAAGGGGTATGCATGGCTCCTTAAAGTCTGGGTGGACTGTGAACAGAGGTGCACCACTCTAGCACTGCTTTTAGGGGATACTGACCCCCCTCCTCCCATTGAAGCCAGCACAATTTTTGTGCCTATAGAGATATTGAATTTTTATTCAGATCCATTTAGTCTTGTCTTCAGCTCTCTGCTTGAGGAGTGTATGCATATATGTGCATATACACAGGTATATGTATGTATTTAAACTTGCCGGACTGTCTAGACGCAACACTGGGCAGCCCTAGCGCTGTCCACTTCTCACACAGTAGGTTACATCACAAAAAGCTGTGATGTACTTGGGCAACCTGGACTCTCAGTGGACTATAATCTCTCCCCTGGACTGTCTAGGACAACCTCAGACACCCTGCAGAGTTAGAAACTGTGTGTATGCAGTCCTATGTGTACAGCAAGTACACACTGGGGGGGAACTCCAAAGCACACCAGGAGGAATACAGTGCTTTCTTACACTGATTATCACTAAGATTTTGCATTTGTTCTTGTTTCCTTTTTTCCCTAACTTAAAAAAAAAGACACGGAAACTAACACACAGATTCTGGGCCCTGTTTTGCCCCTTTCCACTATGACTGAGGGTTTGCCTGCACTTTGTTATTTGTTGAAATAGCAATTCTATTGAGATAATGATACATAGACCTAGACCTAGACCTAGTACTAAACACAGACATAGGCATAGACCTAACAGGCATAGGCATAGGCATAGACGTGGACATAGGCATAAGCACAGACAGCAAGCAAAAGAGCAAAAAGCATTACACAGGCTTTGTTTGGCTGCAGAAAACACATCAGAAGGAAACAGTTACCGATAACTTGCCTAAAAGTTTCTTCACATTTTTATTCACGAGTGCCCTGCTGCAAAGGAAAACTAGAGACAGAAACATTTTACCTAACACTTCAGAAGTTCTCATTTCTTGGGTGGCAACAGGTAAACTGTAGACAATACATAGCAAAAAGTTTCTTTTTGTGGTTCTTTTGAGATTACTGGATAGCATATCAGTACTTTCTCTGCATTACATCTCAATTTTTGCCAAACTACCTCATTACAATTTATTTATTACTGGCAGGCATGAATTGGCAACCTGCAAGAAAATACGTCTAGTCTCAAGCTGTATGCAATCAGTATCTTACCTTGAGAGATGATCCAGGTTTTTGGAGTCAAATAACACATCTGTGATTCATCCTTGTCATTTTAATAGGCAAAAATTACACTTGCAGATGAAAAACCTGTTAAGAACTAGGGTGCTTGAGAGTAGGATCTATATTTTGCAGTGTGGCTTCCATTTTAAATATTCTTGCACTGGCTTATCTGAGTGAGAAAATAAGTCCCTTGGACAAGTAAAACGACACAGATAATTTGGTTTTGCTTTATACAAGATGAGATGCTCATGCGTGTTCCTGTTTCCTTGGATACTAGAGGCTTCACGCCACAGTTCTGCCAGACATACATTTTTCTATTCCATTATAGCACCTGGAATATGAATGAAAGATCCTCAGAAATTGTTAAGACATGAACGAGACAGCAGGTGTATCCTCAAACAGGAGCCTCTTAGAGAGGGTCAGATCGAAGCGGCCAGGAAAAGCAGAAAGTACATCATCTGCACAGGCTTCTCACTGTCGCTCTGTCTTGCTTTTCTTAAGCAGGTAAGTCTTGCAATGGAATATTCTCTTTCCTTCACCATTCTGAAGCTGTAGTTGTTTTTGCTTTTGGCATCCACCTGATGGACAGTTCAAAATATAATGAATTAGACCTGTGCATAGTTTGGACAGAAGGCCAGTCCAGTGATACTTCAAACATGATTCCATAAGCCCTTGCTTAATCATAATTGTGTGATAAAAATCAGAAACTCCAACTTCAAACTTAGGATGACTGCACACTTTGGTGTGCAAACTGTTTTACTAATCTTATGAACCAGTTCACAGACCAATTTACTCCTGTTCATTTGTTCAATTATTTAATCTCTGAATATTTGCATAGCATTTTCTTAGTCTTTTGCAAGTCATGAAAATTTTCCCAGAAATAGACAGATTACTGACTAATGCCAAGTTAGTTGATATTAGTTAAAGCAAAGCTGGTTTAAATAATCTTACGAAATTTCACCAGATAGATATAACCTTTATTAAGACTTATTTAGTCTGGATGAAAGGGCAGGGAAAACCTAGAAAAACCTGGTGAGCACTTTCCAAAGAGTTCTTCCATCTTTAGGTGGTGGTTTCTCCATTTTTAGCAAACCAAGATGGACTTTCCCCATGGATTTTTTGGGTTATTTGGAAAATCCAGATTTTATCATTTACAATGTCTTGCAGCAAGGAGTGATACAAGTTAATAGTGTGTTTTGTGAAGAGCCACCTTATGCCACCCTGGAACCCACCTATGTTTATTTCTGCTAATATCCCCGAAGTTTTGTGCTGGAAGAGCCAACGAAAAATTGTCAACTCCTTCATGTCTCAAGATTTTACAGACCCCTGAGTTCTGCTCATTCCCAGACTGAAGTATCTTAAATTGTTCTATTTTTTACTGTAGGAAAGCTGTTCTCTAGCTGCACAAATCTTGCCATTCTTCCCTATAAATTCTAAATTTTTTACTTTTTCTGAGCTGTTTCAAACCAAATACCATGTCCAAGATGCATATATATCTTAGGTATACATACAGTAGCGTATTGGCATTACCTGTTTAGTCTTTTACCATTTTCTGAACAGCTCAGACCTTCCTTCATTTTTCTGACCATTGCTGAGAACTGAGTGGATGTTTTCACTGGATACACCTCACATTCAACGAGGCCTTTCCTTTTACTGTTGCCAAAAAAGAGGAGACACAGTTCCTAATTTAACTGTCTTAATTCAGTCTCTAAATTAATGAGATTAATTAGGTATTTAAACCTTGTCTGAGGGAAATTGTAAAGAGAATTTTAAGCAGAATAGAGCAGAATATCATTAAAATCCTGGCAAAGCACTGAATATTTTGTGCTGTTCTCTGAACACTTTCATTTTCTCTTCCAACTGCTAGCTCAGATGCACAAAGCTTTCTTCCCAGCTCCTTGTATTTATCCTTCAGTGGGAGGGGAACGTGTGTGTGAGCAAGGCTCTGCACTGGTCACTGAATGGGGAAAGTGAAATGCCCCTGCAGGTGACACAGGATTTCACTAAAGTGCTGGGGTATATCTTATCTCCTTTTTCACATCAGTGATGGTTGACACTTGGTGTCAACATTTTCACTGAGTCCGCCACTGACACCTGCGTGTCCCTTAAGCCATATGAGAGCATAACAGACACTGAGAGAAACACCCTGGGAAGCAATCTGGCAGATTTGGAGCCGCTCTGCAATAGCAACATCTGCCTAATAAGGGTAAAAGCCAGCGTGAATCAAGCCATCATAAAGGCCCAGGCAAAGCTTCCTAGCTAGGCTTCCAGACATGTTCTTGCCCACAGCGCAGGAAGGTGGGCCAGGAGTGACTTATTAGGGCAGGTCTCTTGTTTCCAAAATACATCAAGGGATATTACTACCTCAAGGCTTGCGGAGTAGTAATATCCTAGAAAATGCATTAGAAGTCGTTTTATAACTACGGTTGCAAACTTTATTTTCACCAGTTCTTCAGGTATTGCAGAAGCCCTAACAAGGATGATGGCTCCTGCTGTCACAGAAGACTGCAGGCTTGCGGTTGGAGAGGGTTCCTGCAATGGCAAGCCTATTTAAAAGCAGGACCTCCAGTTCCCTCCAGGGAGGTGGCTTGCTTCATGGCTAATGCTCAGCATAGTTAAGTGGCATAGCTGGAGTTCTTGGTAAAGCAACATACGGTGTTTTCAAGCATTGTAGATGTTTCTTCGCACTCTGTTACCTTGAGACACCTCAGGACACCTCTTTGTTCTGTTTATCATTGCTGCTGTAGTCCTTTTTACCTTTTCAAATATTAATAATTTACAGTATTGATACTAGAAATTCATAATACAAACATAGATATACCTCTGTATACATCATTTCAGGGGTTTCTTGTAATTGAGGCTCCAAACCATGTAAAAGCTTTTCGATGCCAGACTCTGCCACTGCTTTCCATCATATTGTGCATGTTACTCATAAATTGGGGAATCTGTGCAAAGCACTGAGGCCTTGGTTTTATGGCAACTAGAAACTCAATACACTTTTTGACTGCTTGGTATGTGTCCTTTGGAACAACAACATTTTCATTTGCACAAGCAGCCTTTACATAAATAAGCTTGGTTCAGAGGCAGGCAGCAAAACATACAGACACACACAGAGAAATAAAGCTGAGCCATGCTGGGCGGGCTTACTACTAAGTACAGTGTGTTTATTCATAGAACCACATTTGCTTGCTCTGGAAAAAGTCATTGTGATATTTTCCTAGTCATATATTGAGCCATCCCAGAACAATCCTTGTGAGTCACCAGTTTCCATTTGCACAAACCTGGTGTCAAATGACATGAGAGAGGCAGATAATTTGTTTACATTCACAGGACTGATGCTAGTGTGAAATGTAATTTTTTGGAGGGGGTCTACAAAGGGCCAAACTGCACCAACCTGGACTGCTGAGAACGGAGGAAGGCTCAACAAAGAAGCTAGGTGGCTGTAACTTTAGTTCCCTTCCCCATATCTGTGCCCCATTGATTTCTTGAGTATGCACACTGAGGAACAAGGAAGGAGGGTTTTTTGGCTGGGATTTTCTCAAATCCTCTGAACATTTAAGAGAACAGCTTGTCATATAAACCAAACAGGAGTCTATGATAGCAATACATGTTAATAGGCATCCTGCTGTGGGGAAAATGAAGACTTCTGTTTTTACAACAGTACAGGGCCAAATCATGGAAAAGTGATTTATATACAATAAGAAATTTTGTATGAAACATGTAGGGCACAACTCTCCACTGCAAGCTGACTGCTTGATCCTACTTCAGCAGTGTTACCCAGCTCACAGCAGCAGCAGCAGCATGAGGTGCCATGCTCATGAGCCCCAATATCACCTTTGCCTCACCATTCTTCTTCCCTGCTGAGACTTTCACAGAGAGAGGACAGAACTTAGGCACCCCTTTCCCAGAAATCTGTAAGCTCCTACAATTTTCCTAGGATTGCCCTACTACCAGCCATAATGCATAGAGACACTAAGTCTGATCTAAATTTCAGTGGGATGAGCAGAAATAAAATTGGTCGAACATATGCCTGATTCCCAAGCTTTGCGGCTTGTATCCTGGATATCAAACCTTTAGAAACCTTAAGTCATTCCTGGGAGAGCACAGAAACCCAGGAGCCTTATGACCTTAATAAAGTCAGGATAGTGCCTGTCTAAATCCTGACTGCCATGGCATGTAAGGAGCTGCAATTTCCTCTCTAACCTCTGTGAAGGTCTGGCTGGACATCACCCCCAACCCTGGAGAAGTCCAGGTGGTTCTTAAGTTCCTCTCCTGGTGACTTTCTGTCAGGATAAAATAAAGCAAGCTGACAGTCACAATTGAGATAGATAGATAAATAAATGAATAAATACACATAATGGGTCACCCTAGTCATATATTGACTTCTACAAAGCTGAAGAGTAAATAATAGCCAAATAAATCAAACTGAATCAAATGCAGTAAGATATTGGTATTGCTGGTATAAGGCCAAACTGACCTGTAACTTTTTACTGTTCAAAGAAACCGGATACAGACTTATTTAATTCACACTGCTGCTCTTCTCTTCAACAACCAGTTTTGCGAATTTTCAAGTATCAGAAAGGCATAATCTACAGTGCTTAGTCACAGCAGGATGTGTTTCTGAAGTTTATGGTTTTTTCCTGATTTATGTCTATGTTTGCAATGAATTTGTGGGTTTAAAAAAATCTTACCTCTTAATCTGAGTTTTATGTAGACTGTGTAAGGTACCCACAGAAGAAATAAAAGCTAATTTATTTTACTTTAAGATGATGTGACAAGTTAAGTAACTTGCTTGTGTTCCCCGATACTTGTCTGAAGTTCATTCTCTTCTGGGGCAACACTTCATGTCAACCACTTGCTTCACTCATTAGGTAAACTTGGCAAACAATGTCATCTAATCAAAGCAAGGTAAAATTGGGCACTGGTACTTGTCAATGCACATTCTAACTGATAAACATGTATTTGCACTCATGCAAAGCTCATTCTGTGCAAAGCTGAGCTTCGCAGCCTAAGGGTACTTCATTCTCCCCCCTCATAGGCACAGGGCTTTTTCTGTCCTCCCTTTTGTATGTGTAAATAAGGAGTTCATATGTGACGTAAACAAAATCAGGAATCAGGTCAAAAGCATCTTCATTTGGACCAAATGGTGATCCCTGTTTTGGCTTCACAGTAGGAAACTTAAGAGTAGCAGGTCTGCAGGGAGCACACTAGCACTCCAGCTTACTCTGGAGCCTACCTCTGGCAAACACTAGCTGAATGTGTTCCCATTTTAAACCATCAATGTGTATAAAATGGCTTACTAAATATCAGATGTTGTAATAATACCCTGTAATAATAATAGCAATAATAATGCTGCCACATTAATGATTACACATAATGATAGTAATGCCACATAAATTACACATGCTGGAAGAAATCAATACAAAACTGGCTTCCCATGTCAACTTACTTTGACAGCCCATGTAATGTACATTTGCACACACATATCACCCCATGTTGGCTTTGCCTGGCTGGTGCGTTTTAGCACATTGAACAGATGATTTTTTCACCGTCAAAATGAGCAGCTCTGTGGTGCATGGGTTACTGCAAAGCCCTCCCTTTCACTCTCCTAAACTGTGCTTCTTATTTTTGCCAGGTAAGACCAATGTCTACCAGTGTCACCCAACCATACTAAGCAACTTCTACACTGTTCTAGAAAAAGTCCTTTTCTGGATGAAACTGTAGAAAACCACATACTTTAAACACTAAATCTGTGCTTCATGATTTCCCTATTATCCGAGGATGTTTCTTTCTGGAAAATTAAGTTTTTAATTACTTCCTTTTTCTATATAAAATAAATGCATCTAGTGAGGCGCAGATGTGTAACCATTCTGGGTAGGCCTGTGAATTGTCCTTTATGGAGCTACAAGGTTTTTCAGAACAGGCACAGGCTAGACTGCAAATATATACAAAGTTGCTCTCACGGGGACAACCCGTGGGGCTCTCATAGGTAAGCTGTGCATTGCCAGGCCTTTGCTGACCACACAGTCAAAACCTCCGGGCACTGCAAACAGGAAGCAAGCATTTACAGATTTACTTTCATGAAATTCTAGAACTGATTACTTCTTTCTGTGATTCTTTTCCCCCAGTGGACAGTAATTCCTAGAATTTACACTGGAAAGGGTACAGGAAACACAACCTGTATGTCTTCTTTTTAGATCATAAGTTGGTCACCCTTCTTTATCAAAGAGACATTTCACCACAGTCTGGAGCACAGGCAACTGTAACTAGTGAGATTGTGTCTGTAGCACTGTAGGCTTGGCTGTGTGTCATTTCAAAGGAATATCATGAATCACAGAAATCACAGAATCATAGAATGGTTTGGGTTAGAAGGGACCTTATAGATCATCTAGTTCCAACCCTCCTGTCACGGGCAGGGTCCCCTTCCACTAGACCAGGTTGCTCCAAGCCCGATCCAACCTGGCCTTGAACACTGCCAGAACATTCATAGTTTCTCTGGGCAACCTGTGCCCGTGTCGCACTGTCCTCATAGTGAAGAATTTTATCCTTATATCTCATCTAAATCTCCCCTTTCAGATAAATCCATTCTCCCTTGTCCTATCACTAGATGTCCCTGTAAAAAGTCCCTCTCCAGGTTTCCTGTAGGCCCCCTTTTTGTACTGGAAGGCTGCTATACGGAATCCCTGGAGCTTTCTCTTCTCCAGGCTAAACAACCGCAACTTTCTCAGACTTTCTGAAGACATGTCAACAAGACTAAAGTCCTTGTGCAGTTATAATCTTAGCAATAGAAAATTAATTGGCAAGTATTTTCAGATTAATTTTAAAGTGTCTTCCCATTAGGAACAGAGGGAACAGTGTATGGCCTTGCGTTTTCGCTCAAGGTGTCTGAGAGAAAACTCACTGTTTGCTGCTGCAGTGCAGACTAAAACAAGAGGAAGAGCATGAAGCTAAAACTACTGGCATTCGTCTGTCAGGTTTGCCCAGCTGAAGAGATCTGGCATCTCATCAGTAAAAATCCTCTAAACAATCAAGGATAATTTGAATAGGGTCTAGTTTAAAGAATTCCTACTATAACTAAACACTTGGCAATTGTTACTATTTTGTGCCCACAAAATGAAGTATTGTAAGTATATGAGGGCATTTACAAGTTTACCCATTCAGAGAACAGTATTTCCCAGAAAAACAAAGCTTAAATAGCACCAGATGGTAAAATAAAAGCTAAATCTTTTTCTATTGAAGAGATAAAAAGATGCTATTTGTAACAGAAGTTACATGATGCAAAGTATAACAACGCAGTCCTTTATGCAAACATCTGTTAGATACATTGGCCTGTAAGGGGGTACCTGGCAAAGCACACGTACTTAGCACGTTTGCAGTCATCAGCTTTGGCAGCTTTTTTTGCGCCTTGCAGGGGGTTGCAGGGGGTTAGACATGTGTCTCCATGTGGCCACCACCTCATGAACAGATTCCCACCACAACTCTGACACTGCAGCCCTTCAGCAGCCTGTGGGGCAATTTCTATGTTTGTTCCTGTGTGAGCTTCTAGGCAATGGTGGGCACTCTGCTGCATTCCCCCGTGAGCTTTGACTGTATTTTACCAGTAGCATTTCCCTTTCTTATTTCCCTTTTAGGTAGCCCCTCAGAAGCTCACTCATTACCAATAAGGGGTCCACCACAGGTAAGAGCAGAGGGCAAATCCTGTCTGCTGCTATGAACTGTTTCATGTGACCTTAATACCATCATCCTGCTGGGAAAATAACTGTTGTTGTTGACTTCTTTAGTGGATTTAACATTTTAGTGTATATTTCATTTTTTTAAGTGTATTTTTGAACTGCAACAGTAAAAACAAGTAAAAACTAGAAAACAGAAGTCCGTGTATTTATTTAGATAATTTGAGCTGCTGCTTCAGCATTGTGATACTTGGTGTATTTTAGAGCATATATTATGGCACCACATTGACCTTGCTTAGATACCATGGAAAAACAGTATTAATACTCTACTTTGGAAAAAGTTTCTGGAAGCCACTTAATATATTGACAGAAGCCAAGAAAATTCTAATGCCCTGAAGACTACTGAAACAGACATCTGGGGTAGGAGAATTTAATGTTCTCTTACTGATTAACATTGTACAGGTCCAGGTGTTATATTCTTACTTTTATATAGACAGAACTTTAAAATGTGTTTAGAAATCAAACTTTTGCAGATATCACCAAGAGTTAGAGGCCTGTACATTTCTGGATTGTGCATAAAACTTTCAAAAGCTGAAAATGCCATCAGTTGGTCCAATTCACATTAGATTATTTTATGAATTTCCATATCAATATTAAATTATTTCTTATTTTTATACCCCCAAAGAGAGCCAAAATTTTTTCCAGATTTAATTTTTTATGTTAATCTTTTGTTGGATTTTATTTTATTCAAAACAACACAATTAGGCTCTGGTCTGCCAATAATTTAGGCAATGAAGATAGCAGTTAAGCCCTTAATTCCATATGCCCCCAAAGTGTTTACTGTCTACTTTATAGGATGTCATTCATATTCTGGGAGTGCACAGTGTTCTGGAGCAGTTCTGCAAGCAATTGGACAAGGGGTAATGGCTTTAAACTTAAACAGGGGAAGTTTAGGTTAGATATAAAGAAGAAGTTCTTCACAGTGAGGGTGGTGAGGCACTGGAATAGGTTGCCCAAGGAAGTTGTGACTGCTCCAACCCTGGCGGTGTTCAAGGCCAGGTTGGACAGAGCCTTGGGCAGTATAATTTAGTCTGTGTTGTCCCTGCTCATGGCAGGGGGGCTGGAACTAGATGATCTTAAGGTCCTTTCTAACCCTAACTATTCTATGACTCTATGGTTCTATGAACCATCTCTAGCTTTTAGACAACTGGCTTTTGCTCAGCCATTTTAAATTAAAATGTAATGTTAAACCACTTTAAATCAGTTTTTCAATTATATCTACTACCAGTACTGGCGCAAATGCAGGGAAATTTATCAGAATTGCTATTACTAATCTTTATAATCAGGAGAACACCTGCTTTAGTTTAAATGGTAAGCTGGTTGTACCCTCCATTGTGCAGGCTTGGCTAGAAATTACATGTATGATTTAGCCCCAGATTAACATAGCCTTTCAAAGGACTTGTGCATGACAATATGCCCAATCCCACTTAAAAACTGTACTTCTGATTTTGGTAAGGATATTAATTAAGAAAAATAGTTATGATTCTGTCCTGGGTTTAGGTACCGCAGTCATTTTTAATCCTTCTTAGTAGCTGGTGCAGTGCTGTGGTTTTGACTTTCAGCCTAGGAACAACGCTGTTAACACCTATGTTTTTAGCTGTTGCTCAGTGAAGTTTACTCTGACCAAGGACTTTCTCAGTCTCATGCTCTGCCAGGGAGGAGGAGAAGCCGGGAGGAAGCAGAGACAGGACACCTGACCCAAACTGGCCAAAGGGTTATTCCGTACCACAGCACGTCATGCCCAGTATAGAAACTGGGGGGAGTTACCCGGAAGGCCAGATCGCTGCTCGGGTTGGGCTGGGTATTGCTCGGCGGGTGGTGAGCGGTTGTGTCCTTTTCCCTTGTTATTCCTCTTATCATTATTATTGGTAGCAGTAGTGGTTTGTATTATACCTTAGTTACTGAACTGCTCTTATCTCAACCTGTGGGAGTTACATTCCTCTGATTCTCCTCCCCATCCCTCCAGGAGCGAGGGGAGGAAGGAACAGGTGGGGGGGTGAGCAAGCGGCTGCGTGGTTCCAAGTTGCCAGTTGGGCTTGAACCATGACAGATTTTCATATGCTCTTAGCATGGCACAGCATTTCCAAGTATCAGTAAACGTTGTCTCTATTTTGCAAGTAAAGAGTGAATACGTATTTTTCGAGTAAAATCCAAAATTTTACTTCCCAGTAACTCTTAATCACTATAATAAAAGGTATTTGAATTTAATTACGTCTTATTTCAGAAGCACACCAGTTCTATAAGATAATGTAACACACTGAAATACACGGGTATGATGTACACTTAGCTGTGTAAAGACAGATATTACTTCCATTATATAGGTGCATGCACACGTGGCAAAGGGTGCATTCTAAAACTTTCAGTAACTACTAAGATTCTGGTGCAAACACTTGACAAAAAGGGCAATTTAACAGTCTGTCCATTTGTTTTGAGTGCTTTGTGACTAATTTTACAATCCAGTAAATTTACAATCCAGGAAACATATCTGAATGTTCTGGGCATCCACCTCTGGGCACCTATTTGATCTGTGCCTGCCTCAGCTGTACATAGGGCTGCCCCAGACCAGGACAGCATGGGGCATAGACCTGCATAGACAGTGTTCATGCCACCCAGTCAATACTCAGTGTACATGTGTACAGACAGTCAGAATGAAAATGTCCTCAGGACTGAAGCATGGGAGAAAATGGCATTTACTGACAGAAAACAGGTAGTTTTGGTGCTTTTTGGTGAGCTCTGACAGCAGCTGCCATCTCACGTTCTTCCCGCAGAAAGCATTACTCAGGTAAGGAGGAATGCTTAGACCACCCTGTGCTGCGTCATGTAAGTCATGTAGCTACAACATAGGTCTGGGGTTTGGCCATTCAGTACAATTTTGTATCATAGTTACATGCAGATAATGTCTTTTATGCAACAACATTTTGGTCAGCTGGAAGCTAACTCCGAAGAAGTGTGTATTGAGAAGTATGGCTTGATTCACTAACAAGCATGTTATGACTGAAACCTTAAAAATTTTGGTGTTATGAGTAAAAATCATTTGGAAGAACTCGATGCTTGTGTTTGATATTAATTCCTGTGCATTGAATGTCAGGAGTTGTACTGGGGTTACACAAGCACCTGTAGATTCCCTTGCTGCTGTTCTTTCCTCCAATCGTTGATCATGACCCAAGAAAATACCTTTTTCTCATCTTGTTCCTCTGGGATTCAATCTTTCTGGCACACCAGACATAGCAATATAAAGCAAGCACCTTGATATTGTACAACAGAGATAAGACATGGGTGCATTGGGAAAATCCTTCTGGGTCATTTTAGCTGGCTTCAGCAGAGACACAAAGTGACCTCAATGCATGGCAGAATCTAACGCCAAAGGCACAAAAGTAGATTATTAGAAGGATTGCTTTTGTTTCGAAGAAGTACTGAAATGCCAGTATGTATATGCTGATGTGTTCATAGATGCATGCAACATAAGGACCATGTTAAAGTCATGCATCTCTCTGTAGCAGAGTTCTCCAAGTGGGGAAACTTTTCAGATCACCTTACATGAGCACTGTCAGAGCACCAGTGTGCCTAAACACATGCACATTTGCCAAATGAGTATCCCTGAGTCCTAACAACGGTGTAGCGCTGGAACAGAAAAACACCAGTTAACAAACAGAAACCCAAAAAGGTCAGCAGAGATCTAGTAGAAAGAAAGGACAAGTTCTCTAAATGCAAAGCAGGGATCAGACAACTTGTAGTACCCTGTTGTAAACATGAATTACCCTCAGCTCTGCAGGGTGCTATTGGGATACTAAAGGTTCTCAATAGGGTGACATGCCTGGACAGTGTAATCTGACTTGCAGGAATGGTCAGGATCCAGATTTGCTCTTCCTAGAAGAAAACATAATTATAGCCCTTGACAGATGTCAGAAGGGGAAGGACAAAAAAGAAAAAGCTTATAAGTCCTACTGGAGTTCTCCAATAAAACAAACAAACAAATACATATATATAAAAATAAATTAATAAACAAGCAAACACACCCCAAGCCAAAAAAAAAAAAAAAGAGAGAGCGAAAACGAAAAAATGACACCAGGGAAAAAAATTAACTTAGCCTGGAAATCATAAAAATTGCCTGGAAAGTTCTGTCAGAGCATATTACAGTTTGCTTAATGTTGTGGTTGTACAGGGAAATCATTTCCAAGAATAATGTCGAGGAATATTTTCCAGCTTTATCATGTACCAATTTAGAATACGCTACCAAATGGATTATTGTATACTCAGGGGTATAATACCTCTCTCAGCATAGATTCAGATGAATATCCTAAGTATCTGTAAACAGTGCCAATCTGTATTTTCTTTTGCTTGGGTAGTAACTATCATTTGCTTATTTTATGGCTCTTGACTATGTTAGGGCTCTTGACTATTGTTCATCTCCTTACAGATGTGTCTTCTGGCAAGAGAAAAGCCCTGAAATACTACAGCTCATTTTGGGTTTCCTCTCCTGTGGGTACTGAAGTGGCCACTCAGCCAGAAGTCAAAGAGGACTTGGTAGGGGCAGAAGAGGTTTTAAGCAATCTTTTGTGCTGCCTTAGCTCTGGGGATTACCCCAGTGGAGTTCAGAAGCATCCTGTAGATAACAGCAAGACAAGTACAAATGCAGACATGACTATCTGATTTTGTGTGCTGCGAAGTGAATGGTTAACTGAACTCTGACATGCAATTCTCAACACTGTAATTCCATGGTGCTTGGCAGTGCTGCAGCACTGTCCACACAAGCTCCCCAAGCCCTACATCCCAGGGTGCATGTGCCAACGTAAGAGCAGATAGTGCCTTTGTAACTTGCCTCAGGTCTCCTGAGTAGCTGAGCTGGAGGCAAGAGGGACATGCTCTAAATACCTGCCACAGTTCCAGAACCACTGCATCACTGTGCCACCACCATGAGCTATTCCACTCCAGCAGTCTTCATTGCTTTGCATATTTGATAACACATTATGCATGTAAATCTATTCTTCACCTACATGCAAGTGACTGTTTCATGCATCCTGATAACCCATGCATTTCCACTGAAAATAACAGCTTGATATTTAGCTGTTCTACCAGCAGGCAGGGACTAATCAAAAGTGCTCTGCTTTCATTTTCTACTTTGAAAGGGACAAAAACTTAATATCCCATGAAAAGAAAAGGAAACCCCCCCCCACCCCCCAAAAAAAACCACACCAAAAAACCCTGAAAACAAACAAATAGAAAAGAACAAAAAATATAAGAATGCAACCTAATTACTGATCCCAGTTTGACCCTGGGATACCAATTATAGCATTTTCAACCCCAAGGCAAAACACTTGCCTGACACTGAATGTTTCCAACAGAAACATTTTCACTGTTGGCTCATTTCAAACCTTTTCTAATTTCTGTTTATGGCATACAGATATCAATAATGGCCCTGCTGATCCTTCTAAGGTAGCTACACAGCAGTAGCAATCAAAAAAAAAAAAAGAAACAATCCTCCTCAATTTATACTTCTTGTCAGCCACATAAATAAGGAATCAGTGTCTTCAAACAAATCATCTGCACAGAGTGCTTTTCAGGCTCTCATCACAGCCTCAGCTTCCTAGAGCTCTGCTGGGAACCACAAGACTGGTGTCATGGTGGGTCAAAAAGTATTGCTACACACACAGTTTTGCAGGAAATGGTATCAAGGCTATCAGATCAGGCCTTGCATTTGTAACTGGTAGTCATTCCTTGCCCTGTTGTCTCATCTGTTTCTGCTTTCCACTGTGGCTCTCCTGGCTCTATGCATTGTTTTAAAATCCAGGAAAATGAAAAACGAAGACAATAGTGTAAACAAAGGGCTTTAAAGCCTCATGAGCTCTCACACTGCTTGTGAATGCTGCTTCTGTAGTACTTGTGGTTGAGATCTGACCACAAGAAATCCTAAAGCCTGAAGGCAGTGTTACAAGCCTGAAAAACCTGCCCAATACCTTAGCAGAAAGCATTAAGTTAGACACAAATGAGGGTTGTGTCAATCTGTTCACACAGCAACATTTCTATTGACTTCACTGAGGCACCATTTGGTCACGAAAGAAGCGAGTATTTATCCCAGCTTCACACAACTTTGAAATTGTATGCTCCATGTGAGAGATACCGTGAATGATCAAGGGAACAGGGTCTTCACCATATCCTTTCCTCTAAAATAGTACCAAGATCACACAAAAATTTACTGTATCTTTTGTCCAAACATTTATTTCATCTAATATTGGCAGGAGCAGGTACATTCTTGCACAGATATTGTCACATGTTACAGCAAACTGTTCTGAGGCCAGGTGTGACATTAGAGGCAATGCTTAATATGGTCAGGAATATGTTTCTCTTTGATAAACAGGTGTTAGTCAAAGAATACTTAGTAAATATGACTAAAACCTGCTAGCCAACTGTTTGTTTTCACTGCCAGAGTACCAGAGTAGATCTGTGAAACCTGCAGTGTTTTAATTCTGTGCTACTGAAAGCTGGAATAATCTTTGAAACTTGGGTAGCTTTGTCACCATTTCAAGTTTATTTCTGAATCTGAATTTGTGGGGTTTTTTTCTTTACAGCTTTTTTGCTGTAAGCAGACTATTTATGTTTCCTCTTTCCACACTACGAAGACTCACTTCCATGTTAACTAGCAGTGAGTGTCTTGAAGCTTTCAGCCATATTACCAGAATAACAGAAGAAAAGATTGTGACTATGATTAATATACATGTTTCGCTGTACTGGTTGTGCAGCTGTAGACCCAAAAGACTGCATGCTCCCTTAGCTGCATAACGACTTTCAGTAACCAAAAAAAAAAAAAAAAAAAGTACAACATCCTAAACTGTAGCTTTTAAATTCTGATTTAAAAATTTAATTCTGATTACTCATTTGATCACTTAACTCTCATAGCTACCATAGTGAGATGTAGGCACTGAGAAAAATAACAGTAATCATAAAAATTTAGAACTTCAGTATGCCCATTATGAAATCAGTGCCAAAGTTCTTAAACACTTACAGTTGTAGCAATGTCAGGTCATCATGCCAGTTATGGCAGACCAAGTGATTCTCATTATCCGTGTATGATAGTTATGCTTTCATGCATAAATATCCTTGCATTTGCATGAAGCCAGGTCAGCAAACAACCAGCCATTTTTCTCATGCACCTAGGAACCCCTCCTCTCTTTTCTGCAGGGCACACTTCCCTAGAGAGCTTTCATTATGTTGGTAATGCATTCTCATTTATCTGCCTCTGACTTATGTGATAAGGTTTTTTGAGTACTGCTGAGAGTGGCTTGAGCTTCACGTGAGAGAAGGAAGAAAAGCTCCTGACAGCCTAAAATACACAGCCAGTTTTTGTAGAAACCACAGAAAAAGCCAATGAAAAGCCCTAAGACAGTGCATTAACAACTAGTTACAGAAAAGTAGCATAGGAGATGACAAATTAAATACTCATGGTGAAAAAGAAGCGGCTGCGGAGACAGCTGCAGAGACAGCTGTGGAGTAAGGTCTTTAAGCCCCAGCATGACTGATGCCGTCACTAGTGTGACCTATGCAGACTGCCAGTTTCAAACATAAGCAGCTGCTAAGTTTGTTGACAAATGCGTACCAAGGAAAGCGTCCAACTGTTTTGCTGTGTTGAGGTTTGGCCAAGCTTAAAACTTCCTGTAATTTTGCCAGAGCACATTTCTGTCCTCTGCTTGCCAGATCTAAGAAAAGAGGTACTTTGGAAGACTGGGACTTGAACTTCGGACTATCACCTTCAGCACCTTCAGAATGACTTTCAGAAAACATGTGAGGCTTAAGTAACACAGTAGGAAATTACTATGTTTTAGTGGTATGCTTGCTATCTCTTCTTGTTTGTTTGTTTTTTTCAAGTACAGTTGCGGGAAACATTTTCTTTTTCTTTTAATAACAGAAATGGGTGATGAATAAGGAGAGAATTACAGAAGAGCCAAGAATAGAAGATGATGTGAAAATACATGCAGAAATTCTAGAGAATGGAAAAACAATCGGGAAAGAATTGGAAGAAAAAGGGAAGGAAGAGGATGAATTATTAAAGATCAGATTCAGATGTCATTTACACAATTATAAATCAGGAAAGA
>NW_009915909.1:0-4874 GCF_000696875.1 Nestor notabilis | reverse complement strand
AAAGAGTGAAGGTGATGATCTCCAGAATAACCTGTTCCATCACATTTACAGGGACGGAGGTGAGGCTGACTGGCCAGTAGTTTTCTGGGTCCTCCTTCCTGCCCTTTTTGAAGATGGGAGTAACATTGGCCTTCCTGTGACCATCAAGCACCTCTCCTGCTCTCCATGCTTTTTCAAAGATAATTGAGAGTGGCAAAGCACCAACATCTGCCAGTTCCCTCAGCACACTTGGGTGCATCCCATCAGGGCCCATGGATACACGGGTGTTAGGTCTGTCCAGCCTATCCATAATCCAATTCTCTACAACTAGGGGGATGTCTTCTTTTCTCCAGCCTTCTTCTCTTATCTCCAAGATCTGGGGCTCCTGAGAGCCATCCTTAGCAGAAAAGACTGAGGAAAAGAAGGCATTCAGTCATTTCACCTTCTCTGTCTCTTCTGTTACCAGAACACGAATCTCATTCAGCGGCCCCACATTTCCCCTTATCATCCTTTTGCTGCTGATATACTTGTAGAAGCACTTCTTGTTGTCCTTGATGTCCTTTGCCAGACTCATTTCCAAGTGGGCCTTGGCTTTCCTTGTTGCATCCCTGCACACCCTGAAGATGCTGCTCCCACTTGGCCTGTCCTTTTTCCACATCCCATAAATTTCTTTCTTGTCTTTGAGATTCACTAGGAACTCCCTGCTCATCCATGCAGGTCTCCTGCCCCCTTTGACTGATTTCTTCATCATGGGGATACACTGATGCTTGCTTCCAAGCACAACTTGGAAGAAGTGGTGCTTAAATTGACCAGCTCTCTTGGTCTCCCTTCTCTCCTACAGCCCTATTCATGGGATTCCTCGAAGTAGGTCTTTGAAGAGGCAGAAGTTTATCGTTCTAATTCTGCTTACTGGTTTGCTTCCCCCACGCGGGATTCTGAGTTCCACCATCTCATGATCACTACAGCCAAGGCTGCCCCCAACCTTCACATCTTCAACCAATCTCTCCTGGTTTGCTAGTACAAGGTCCAGCAAGGTCTATCTGTTTCCCAGATGACACCTGGTGGACAGAAAGTAAAGGGGTGAAAGTAGCCTGTGTTCACAGTACAGAATTATACCATCCCTGCCCACATCTGCATTACTGCACTGACTTGCTGTTGTACCTAACAGGTGCCCTCCCTGCTGTGCTTATCCCCCACAGAGCACCCCAGGATAAGCATATGTAATCCATGTGCCTGAAACGGCTTTTTTTTTTTTTCACCTGGTTCCATTATTTATTTAATATTTTTTTACATATATCCTGGCTGATGCCCTGAGTTGGTTTAATTCTGACGTGTGAGTTTGAGGCTAGACTAAGTAGAGATACTGTCTTCAGAAGTCAAAATACCAGGAAAGCTCATGTTGTTAGCAGCAACTAAGTCTCAGATAACTAGACAATTTTATGAATGCCTTCTCAAGTCGATAGTTGTACCCCTGGGGTTAAAGGCTTTTATTATCTTCTGATCATTAATTTACTCTTTCTCTTTTAAACTACTTCCAGCTGCTTCTCTAACATTGGCTGTCTTTTCTGCCTCTACTTAAAAAAAAACAAAACAAAACAAAACCAAACCAACAAAAAAACAACAAACAAAACTAACCAACCAACCACTCTGAAAAGAAACATCTATTTATGAAAGCCTGTCTTCTGATGGTCTCCATCCAGACAGTGGAATCTTATGCCTCATGGTAAGATTGGTAATTTCCTCAAGGATCTCATGGATGGGAATGTAATGTTACTGTGCAGTCCCTTTTCTCTGTTTGGCTTGAAGGACTTCAGGAAAATGTAATGCTGAACCAATACTGGAACAATGAAGCCTCTTATCTTTATGGTAAGTGCCTGTGATAAATTCTTCGATTGTTGGCATAGTTATTTTTCTGTTATTTTGGCTTTTTTGTTCTATGTATACCCAGTTTCTTTCTATTTTAACATTTTTTCTTGGTATATTTCCACGCTTCTTTTCTGTGCAAACTCTTGAAAGCTTCTGTGAAGCACAAAACACATAGATGTCAGGAATTTGATAACTTCGAACACCAAACTAAGCTGAAAAAGAGTGTGGGAGAGGTCAGTATGTAATCACTCTAGGTAATTATCTAGCTTGTTTCTTCTGGGTCTAGATTACCTGTTTATAAAATGTGCCACCCAAGAGTTGTGGCACTGTACCTGGTCTGGCTGAGATACAGTTAACATTCCCCACTGCAGTCCACATAGAGCTGTGCTTTGTGTTTGTAGCTAGGTTGGTGTCCAGATCATACCACTCTGGAGTTTGGGCTACTGCTGAGCAATGTTCCCACAGCATGAGGGCTGTCTCTCCGACACCCCCACCCCTTGCCAAAGGCCAGTGAGCTGGGGGTAGAAAAAAGGTTGGGAGGAGACAACCGGGACAACTGACCCCAATGACCAAAGGGATGTTCCATACTGTATGATGTCGTGTTCATATCATTTCATGTGGGGGGAGAAAGTGACGTGCATTTGTTATTAAAGTGTTTGTCTTTTAAAGAAATCGTGATATGTTCTGGGGCCAAACTTCCCAGGAAGTGGCTCTGCATCACATGCTGAGGGGAAATACAGTATAGCTTTCCTTTGCTTCTGAGCACAGCCTTTACCTTTGTTCATTAAACTGCCTTTATCTCGACCCATGAGTTTTCTATCTTATTTCCTTTCCCTGTCCTGATGTGGAGAGAGAGTGATAGAGCAGCTTGGTGGGCACCTGGTGGCCAGCCAAGGTCAACCCCCACCACAGGCATATTCTGACTTAGACGAGTCCTGCTCCACAAAGCAAGTGAAGTAACATCCTGGCCTAGCTTAAAGCCAGGGTTCATCTTTATACCAGCATCACAACTCAGTGCCTGAAACCCCTGTTGTGTACAGCCAGAACTAGCCAAGCCTAGCTTAACTCTGAAATATCTCTGCATATGGCTTATAGGGCATCTTTGTAAAGTCCTTAGGATTCTGAATAACTCATGAGTAAAGTGTGTGGCAAACAATAATATAGATTGACCATCCAGAAACTGGTGAACTACTGAACAGTATCTGAATTACACTATGACTGGAGCCACCATGTTAAAATGCTTGCTGAAAACACATGCTTGCTGTGGAGCAATCCTTAACCAGTTAGCAGTTTGCTAATTTTAATAACAGAAAACTTAAAAGGGCTGACAGTCACCAAAAGAAAACAAATGCAAACAAGTTCTAGACACACTTTTTTCTTTAGCATCTAATAGCGAAGGCCAAGATAGTCATAGAATAGTTAGGGTTAGAAAAGACTTTAAGAGATCATCAGCTTCAACCCCCCTGCCATGCGCAGGGACACCTTCCACTAGACCAGGTTGCTCTTAGCTCCATCCAACCTGGCCTTGAACACTGCCAGGGATGGAGCAGCCACAACTTCTCCGGGCAACCTGTTCCAGTGACTCACCACCCTTACAGTAAAGAACTTCTTCCTTGTATCTAATCTAAATCTACCTTCTTGACAGCTTAAAGCCATTCTCCATTGTCCTGCCACTAGATGCTTTTGTAAAAGTCCCTCTCCAGATTTCTTGTAGACAAAGACAAAAAATACATTGAAACATGGCTTTGGAGAGAATACAAGCTATTTCAGGTCTGTGATAACAATCCTCCTTAATTTATACTGGTGACTATTTTCAGGTTTTGGAATGTTCTCCTTTACTTGTTAACTCCTACTCAAATAATACAAAGAAGTCAAATGTAAGCATAGTTATAAAATATAACCAGGGAAAATATATCAGAAAAGTGCCTTAAAAACATCAATTAGGCAATAAAATGTCTTCAGCTTAGGCCATGTGGTTAACATCTGTGAACACTTCTGAATTCTCTAGCTGGGAAAACACTAGTTCACAAAATCTCTTCAGCTAGCAAAGCCACTGCATGAATAGATTATTTCTATTCTGCAGAAATGGTAATCAGTAACTCATTGAAATTTGATTAACACAGATGAGTGCAAAACAAAATCTTGAGAGTCCCAAAAATGTGTTGAATAATGTGAAACTCTTTATTTCCTGTCAGGATAGTGAGGATGTATTCTGGTCTTCCTGAAGGAAGCAATCAATACAAAACCTTAAATCCTAACATAAATGAAAACAGAAGCATTGAATCACAGAATCATAGAATGGTTTGGGTTGGAAAGGACCTTAAGATCATCTAGTTCCAACCCCCCTGCCAAGCACACGGGCTCCTCAAAGTAGACCATGTATGCCCCAAGGCCCATACAACCTGGCCTTGAACTCTGCCAGGGATGGAGCATTTAACTCTACTTCTTTGGGCAACCTGTTCCAGTGCCTCACCACTCTCACAGTAAAGAACTTCTCCTGTTTAAATTTGAACCCACCAGCCCTTGTCCTGTTGCTACAGGCCCTGATAAAGAGTCCTTCTCTGGCATACTTGTAGGCTCCCTTCAGACACTGGAAGGCTGCTCTGAGGTCTCCATGCAGCTTCTCTCCTCCAGGTTAAACAGCCTCAACTTTCTCAGCCTGTCTTCAGTGCTCCAGCCCCCTGATCATCCTCATGGCCCTCCTCTGGACTTGCTCCAATGGCTCCATGTCCTTCTTATGCTGGGGACACAAGAATTCCACTTAGTACTTCTTATTCACATCAGCCACATGGCACTGCCCTACAGCCAGCACCACGTGCTGCCACACATTTGATGAATCTCCATACACAGCATTCCTCAAGTGCCCTCAGGTTGGCCCAGCACTGTCCACTGTGGTGGTCATCAGCATACTGCTCTGCTGGGACACCAGCTTCTGACGCCCAGGCTGTGGCCCCACCAACTTAAGACAACTCAGGGTGCTCAGACAGCACTGTGAATAACTGCGAACACCTTGGATGGCACCTGCCACC
>NW_009915908.1:5891-9633 GCF_000696875.1 Nestor notabilis | reverse complement strand
TATATATATTTTAATATACATATATAAATTAGATAATTTTAAATGTAGATGTAGATAGCTATCGATAGAACATGATGATACATAGATAGGTACAGTTAGAGATAGGTGCCAGACAGACAGAGACAATCATTGTGTGGAGGAGCAAATCCAGTCTGAGGTGGCTCATTTCCCTGCGGAGCAGCGATGGGACCCTCTGCAGCTGCCCCGGCCTCCGGCACGTCTCTGTGCTCCCCTGCCCCTTAGCTGTGGGTTAAGATGGACACGTGCAAATAGAGACATAGGAACCAATGTAACGTAAGTAGGAACATGGAAAAGCAGCACGTAAATCTATACATATAAATAGATATAAATGTAAACATATAGAGCTATAAATTACAAATACATGCATATATATAGATATATAAACACGTAGGATATAACCTTATAAATAAAACAGAAGCTCTTTTCTTTAATTTTGCCCTCCTCTCCTCTTCATCTCCCTTTCCCTTCCCTTCCTTTCTTTCTCTTCTCTTTTCCCTTCTTCACTTTTCCCTTTCCCTTTTCCCTCCCCTTCCCTCCCCTCCAGTCCTCTCCTCTTCACTTTTCTTTTCCCTCTTCTCTTCTCTTCACCCTTCTCTTCTCTTCTCTTCACTCTTCTCTTCTCTTCTCTCCTCTCCTCTTCTCTCTTCTCTTCTCTCTTCACTTTTCTCTTCTCTCTGTTCTCTTTTCTCTTCTCTCTCTTCTATTCTTCACTCTTCTCTCTTCACTTTTCTCTCTTCTCTTCTTTCTCTTCGCTTTCTTCTCTTCGCTTTTCTCCTCTTCTCTTCTCTCTTCACTTTTCTCTCTTCTCTCTTCTCTTCTCTCTTCACTTTTCTCTCTTTTCTTCTCTCTTTCACTTTTCTCTTCTCTTCTCTCCTCTTCTTCACTCTTCTCTCTTCACTTTTCTCTCTTTTCTTCTCTCTTCTCTCTTCACTTTTCTCTCTTCTCTTCTCTCTCTTCTCTCTTCACTTTTCTCTTCTCTTCTCTCCTCTTCTTCACTCTTCTCTTCTCTTTTCTCTCCTCTTCGCTTCACTTCTCTTTTCTCTTCTTTTTCTTCTCTCTCTTCTCCTTTCTCTTCTCTCCTCTCCTCTCTTCTTTCTCTCTCTTCTCTTCTTTTTTTCTCTTCTCTTCTTCTTTCTTTCGTTCTCCTCTTCCCTTCCCTTCCCTTCCCTTCCCCTTCCTTTCCCCTTTTCCCTTCTCTTCTCTCTCCTCCTCGCCTCTCCTCTCCCTGCTGGGAGCAAAGCCTGGAGCAAAGGGATGCTCAAACCCTCCCCTGAGGCCTTGGGAAATCTGCTTTGAGTCTCCAACTCTGTTACTGTTTTAATGAGCAGCTTTTGAGGACCTGGAGAAGATGATGGAGGGGAGGAGAGCCCCGGTCTGAGCTCTCCCAAGAGCCGCAGCTCCCACCATTGCCCCCCCCAAATTCAACTGAAAGAGTCACTGACTTTTATGTCCTCGGGGAGGGGAGACGCTCTCTCTGCTGGGGAGGGCTCAGCTGTAAAACACACCAGCAAAACGTGCCTGTCCTCATGCACCTGGTTGGGACAATAAGAGCTTGTTACAGCCAACGCTTATCAGCTGCAGCAGCAGGGGGGTAGGAGCCTGGCTGGTTTTCCTCGAGGATTTCTCTGGCATCATGGGGGCCAATTCCTTAAAATCTGAGGCATTTCAAACTAAATGGCCCCCTCAGTTGCACCATGGTTGCCATGAAGCCAAGAGCTGTGTAATTGGGTGGATATTCCCTAAGGCCCTTAAGAGAAGGCTCTGGGGAGACCTTAGAGCAGCTTCCAGTGCCTAAAGGGGCCTTGCCATGCTCACAGGAAAGAGCTTCTGCCTCAGAGCTCATCTCAGTCTCCCCTCTGGCAGGTTCAAGCCATTCCCCTTGTCCTGTCCCTCCATCCCTTGTCCAAAGCCCCTCTCCAGGTCTCCTGGAGCCCCTTTAGGCCCTGGAGCTGCTCTAAGGTGTCCCCTTCAGGACCCTTCTCTTCTGCAGCTGCCCCAGCCCAGCTCTCTCAGCCTGGCTCCAGAGCAGAGCTGCTCCAGCCCTCGCAGCAGCTCCGGGGCCTCACTGTGCAGCCCAGCTCAAGGTGGAGATAATGTGCTTTGTTACCATCAGGCAGAACTAAACAAATCCAGACTGAGACTCATTGAAGATTTGGGCATCTTCTTCCTACCCACAGAAAAAAACGCCTCTGTCTGAACTAACCCGAGGCTGGACCCCAGAAACCTGTGATGGTGTCAGTGGTTTCATGGTTCTTTTTATTAAAAGCAGATTTCCACAGAGAATTAATGAAATACAAAATTATATAGTAGAAAAGTAAATGAACAGCTCCCAAACGCAGCCATCGCAGCATCCTGAACAAAACTAACATAGAGCAGGGATTATGCTCATCACCACTCCCAGCAGGAGCCTCCCATTCTTGTTGTGGAAAACCACCCTGCTTTGTTTGGCAAGGAAAGCAACCCATGAAGTATTTAAAGTAAGTCACCACTTTTCTCATTTGACGAACCCACCAATGCTACAAGTGACAAACTATGGCCACCTACTCTTAGATTTGACTGTGCTGCGTCCTCTGGGAGGCTCCAGCTGGAGCAAGGCCATGAGGAACACACAGGGGCTGTGGGCCTCCGAGTGTGTTCTCAGGAAACCATGTTAATCAACACAGGACAGAAGCCCAAGGGGGTAGAATTCCTCCAAGCAACACGTCAGACGTGCCTCAGAGTGGATCTGCTGTGGAGCTCTGTGCTGGAACACAGCAGGGCCCTCTGCAGCCTTTGCCCAGCAGCAGCACAGGGAACGCACCCGTCAGGTGCCACAAAGAAAGGAGCCTTTTACAGGCACCCGGCCATGGGTTACACGGGGAAGGAAACGAGACCTTCAGTCTTTAGCATCTCCCACTCCATCAGCATTAATAGCAAACATGGCTTCAGCCTCAGGAAGACAAGGGGAGTCGTAGATTTTACATATCCTGGTTTCACCTCGGCCTTTCCGCAGATAGAGCCTGGGGGAGAAGGAGACAAAGCAGGTGAGGATGTACAGCCTCCGCTGGGCAGCTCCTTATCAGAGTCATCAGAACATGATGTTAGCACATGGACAGAGCACACTACAGAGCTGCAAGAGCCAAGGACAAGTCTCCTTCTGCAGGTTAATGAGGGCTCGGTGGCAGTTGTCAAGAAACAAGCTGGGCTGGCCACTGACAGGCTATGCTGAAACCGGGATTTAGAGGTCCATGGGTAGGCTCATAGAGTCTTCCCAAACAAAGCTAATGGAAGATGATCATCTGTTCTCTCACCTGGTGGTGGAAGCGTGTGCTATGATATTCCCTCCAATAGGTTTTTTGGGATCTGCAGCAAACATGGCAGCTCCATCTACTTGTGCTACCACTTGGTTGGTGATCACAACTGCCACTCCAAACTGCGAGGAGAGAAGCCACACATGAAATCAACTGATTTTCTACACTCTGAACAGGAGACATAAATATCCCCAAAACCCCCACCACATACTGCTGTCTATGCCCACTCTGTCGAGCCTCTCTAGACAAAGTAGAAGCAGACACTGAGCGTGAGCAGTGCTGGCTCCTTCTCTTGGACCACAACAACCCCAGGCAATGCTCCAGGAAGGGGAAGAGTGGCTGGAAACTGCTCATGGAAAAGGACTTGGGGGTGCAGAGTGGTGGAGCTGAACGTGAGCAGCTTGTGCCCAGGCAGCCAAGAAGCCACCAGC
>NW_009915908.1:5193-5452 GCF_000696875.1 Nestor notabilis | reverse complement strand
CGGGAGGCCCCGTCCCTGCAAGTGTTCACAGCCCGTGGAGCCGAGGCCTCAGTGCCAGGGGTTAGTGGTGGCCTTGGCAGGGCTGGGAAGGGTTGGACTGGATGAACTTGAAGGGCTTTTCCAACGTGGCTGATTCTGTGACTCTATGAGAACCATTCGTACAACACTGCAGAGCTTTACAAGAGAAAGAAACCCCGTGTCCAGCCCTGCAGGGACTGGGGGCAGGGCCCGGTTACCTCATCCGCGAGGCGCAGAACCA
>NW_009915908.1:3169-5179 GCF_000696875.1 Nestor notabilis | reverse complement strand
CCTCATCCGCGAGCCGCAGCAGCATCCGCAGGAAGCGGGCGAGGTGCATCTGCCTGGCCGAGAGCTCCCCGCGGCCCGAGTAGTCGGTGCGGTACAGGGCAGTGGCACTGTCCACGACCAGCAGGGCGTATCTGCAGGGACAAGCACAGCCTCGTCACCAACGTTCCCAGGCATGAGTGATGCCTCTGCTGGAGCCAGGGCCCAGCACGTCGTCAGGCTGCAGCCACCACGGGGATGGCAGTGAGCAGAAATGTGATTCTTAACACTGACGTGCTCTGCAGTGTTCAGATTAACAAACTACTCTGACATTTCCCAATCAGGTCCTCTAAACTTCTGCACTTGTTCATCATCTGCAGGTGGCCTTGTGGTACGATTATGGGTTGGCACAAAACTCACTCTATCCATCTATCTGGGACCATTACCGTGATTCAGCCATCATAGCAGACGCCTGGTAGAGCAGCTGGGTCTGGTGGTCTGTGTTAAAGCCTCGAGCGTAGGCCACGTTATCCAGGACATCACTGCCAGACAAGCCGTACCTGCAGAAACCAGTGGCAAGATAAAAATCCTCAAGTGGCAGCTTCTTCACCAGGAGTTATCTAGTGGGCTTACCTAAGGGCTAGAATAAAAACTCACGTTCCTGGGAGAGTCTTAGAGATAAAAGCAGACGGCAAAAAAGCCACACAGCTTGGTGAGGAGAGAATGGACTGATAATGCTGTTAAAGACTGTTTTCCTGCCCAGGAACAACAGTCGAGTAGAACACCAGACATTAGGCCCCACAGAAACAGCTTCGATTTGAGGAAGTCTGAAGAATCACAAGGGCAGGAGTAGCTCTTTTTTCTCATGTACAGAGCCAGTACTTCAGGCTTCTGAGTCTACCCAGACCCTCTGCGTAGGCAGCAGCAGTTTTATTACCTAAAGTACAAAGTTTTATTTTCCAACTGGTATAAAAGCTACATCAGAACATTCTGAGATAGAGGCTGGAGGTGAAAAAGCAGCTTTTCAACCCATCAGTGCACGCTCTCATATTCCCTAACAAGAATTTTCCAGCTGCTGTTGCAATAACCTGTTTAAAAAGGACCTTTGCTTCAAGGTAATGCTTTTGGCACAATTTAAGGAAAATCCCTGCATGTGTTTCACTAACAGTAAAACTGGATTTGGAAGAGGCATTAGTGAGAAGTGAAAACATCCTGTTCCAGGGGACAATGGTATTAGCTGTTGTCACAGCTAAAACTAGAACCTCTGTTTATAGAGCACAGGTAGTGAAGTGGTCTAATGTGCGCAGAGCAGACAGCTGGAACACAGAAAGGGGGTTGGTTGGTTTTTTAGGAACAGTTCTAGTCCAACAGCCCTGTGAATGCAAGAAGATGGGCTGATTCACACAGTGATCCTTAATAACCAAGTTATCCTACGATTAAGTGTATTCCTTTCTTCAACTGACACCAGCTTACCCCCAGCCTGGGTACAGACCTTTCAGCCACAGCGAGAAGCCGCTCAGGACGGAAGGTCCCCTCTGTGTCAATGTACATGGCTTTTCCTTCACCACCCCCTCGGTCGATGGGAAGCTAAAGGAAAAGCAAATGGAAGAACATGAAATAGTGTCAACAAACAAGCCAATTCCTGCCTTGCCCTCAGCTGATATCATACAATAAGCAACACACCAAGATACTGTGATTGAAGTCGCATTTATCTGGGAAAAGTGAGGAGGAAGACTCCTGTTTTCAATCTGTGATACCTGCGTAAGAGCCCAGGTATTTAACTTGGTAGGTTTAGGTGCATAACGGTGTCAAATGAATGATCAAATTAAGCCCAAAGCCTCTAATATTTTATGAAACAGCAACCTCTAGAAAGTAATAAACACTATTCCTTGTTTAAACGAAGATTAAACACTACTCCAAACTGACCTACTGTTCGAGCCTAGAGTACCCGAATCAAATGAGCGCTCAAATGCTTCCCTGAATAAAATCATGCTACGAGGCTGATGTGTTAAATGTTGTTGTAAAAATGCTGGG
>NW_009915908.1:0-3138 GCF_000696875.1 Nestor notabilis | reverse complement strand
TGTATTAAAGTTGAGTGGGGGGGGGGGAAGGAAAAGCAGCTACAGACCCTGTAAAACACAGGTAAAAATCATCACAAACGTAACTGCTGCTGAAGTAATCCTAGAAGTAGATTAAGCATGAAACAAAAGCTCCCAGAAAGCTGCAGGTACAACCAAGGGTGCTGCAAACATGTTCTTTGCAGCTCTTTATATGCATCACATTTGTATTAGGTGAGAAAAGTGCACAAAATGGCAAGTAACCAAAAGCTGTGTGGTCTGAACACTTGACTGTAACACTCACTTGACAGGTTACTGCCAGGGTATGACACAGCTGTGTTTTCCCAGTACGAAACTCGCCGAACAGTTCCGTGATGGATCCTGTTTCTATCCCTCCTGAAGGGAAAAGAATAGTAATAGAAGAATGTTTAACAGGTCACATACTTCAAACAAAGACCATGTATAAGGTATTACATTTAGAGACTCAGTTCAACACTTGTTTGGTTAAAAGCTTCTAAATTCTAATTGGAGAAACTGGATTTCATCCCAAGGTTTGTTCATGTGCACTTTAGGTACACGTACTTTTGAAGATGCTGAAAAGCTGAAGCAACTTGGTTTGGTTTTTGATTACAAGCAGGAACAGGGAGAAGCTGATCCCTGCTTCTGGTTTCTTGAAATAGGTCATAGAGCAGAATAAATGAGAAACATCCAAAATGAACCACTCCAAGTGTGGCACCATGGCTAAAAGGTCTTAAAACTATTTCTGCAGCCACTTGTGATACAAGAGAATGGCACTTGAGGAGATTTTTCATCCAAAACTTGTGTGTCTTGCATGTTTTCATGCAAGGATCATGTTCATAGATAAAAACCCCACAGCTAACTAAGGCTAACCAGTAAAGGGAAATGAAGTTCTTACCTTGAAGAAGTTTATCAAGTTCTTTGGACCCAGTGGTGATCTGGATGATCTCTGACCTTCGCTGGTGGAATTCTGTTGCTGTGGTGAAGCCCATGGGAACCAGTTTAGCTGCTTCAGCCTGAAGGAAACCAAACCAAGCAGTGAAAGGAGAGTTCACCTCAATTGTTTCCACCCTCTAGTAATTGACACTGTAATATTCTATTCTGTGGAGAAGCACCCATAGAGTTTCCTGTGTACACTGTATTTCACAGACCATTTGTCAGTTGGTAACTCTGAACAGAACTGAAATTCTGCTCAAAGAAAAAGCATTAACATCCATTTTGTGTATTTTCTGGGACTCTTCCCTCCTCCTCACCCCCCACACTTTCAGCTCAGTTCTGTCCCTGGGAAACCCGAAACACTGAGGGTAGGCATACAGCCCAGTAGGAATGCTGTGCTCCTAAATAATGACTGACCATGCAAGGCAAGGAAAGAATTGGAGTTAAACATTGAGCTGGGTCAGATTCTGATCAATGAGAACTAGTGTGGCAAGAGCTCCATGTTCTGAACTAGAAGATGTAAGATCAATAACTCTGGCTTCGCTCTCGGCCCCAGAAGGAGACCCCATGTCTCAGGGTGAATACCTGTCTGAGGTGCACAACCAACACACTCAGGAGCAGCAGCTGTATTGAGACAGTTCCATAACTTAGAATCCCAGAGTGGTTTGGGTTGAAGGGAGCTTAAAGCTCCTCCAGCTCCACTAGAGCAGGTTGCTCCAAGCCCCTGCGCCCAACCTGGCCTTGAACACTGCCAGGGATGGAAGCGATGACAACCTGTGTCTAAAAGTACTTCCTTTGCTTGAGCCTTACCATAAGCTGCCTTATCATGAGAAACACTGAGCTAGAAACAACAGTCATCTCAGGCACGTTCTCCATACCCTCCGTGATTCCCAGACCTTTCCAACAGCCCCTCCCTCTTCACTTCCTGAGGCTGGTCTTTGTGGTTTTTGCCTCTTCTCATCGGAAGTCACGTCATACCTCTCACCATCTTTACTGCCTTCTCACTATACCATTAATGGAGACCTTCCAAAATCACCACACCACGTTAAGCCAGTAGAAATAAAACATCTTCACTATCTTGGGTTAAAGCTTTTCCATGATTCCTTACCAAGATTTTGTCAGCTTTGGCTTCACTGATGCCTTTGATATTTAGCAGCTCCTTCTTGGGCGCATAAGCAACAGCCTCGACTGTGTGAAACCCAGCTTCTTCTAACTTCTTCACATCATTTGCATTTATACCACATTGCTGAAAGGGAGGGGAGACAAAAAGGACACACTAAGGCACAGATACCTTAATCTAACTTCCACTGAATGCCTTCAACTGGCTTCAGCAGGTCTGGATCAAACCCTGTTATTACAAGTCAGCTTCTGAATGTTACCTCCCTACTCATTCATACGCAAAGAACTAGAAAAATAAGAGCCTTTTGCCAGTGTAATGTTTGGATATTGACCATGTAGATGGCACAGAATAGGCAGAAGATTCTATTCTCTGGTTTAATAGATGCCAGAGGTGAACAAGACACATCAGGAAAGGGTATGGAGCAAGGCAAAGTAATGTAACACATAACTGTTAACATGCTGGGGGGGTTGGTGTGGGTTTTTTTGGCAGAACACAAGAATTTAGCAACACAATTTCAGATACAACCAGTGTTTAAGGAAAAAGACAACGGATTTCTTGAGAAGTTACTCTGGAGCTAACTCCGACCCACCTCTAACCGAGCGATGAGCTGGGGCCCAAAGCTCTCTTCCTCTGCTGAAGTATCCGCATTTGCTTCCAACGGCATCTGCATGGCCATGGCCCTGGCCCTGAGCACTCAGTCCAGCCCCACTAGGAGAGACCACATCACTCTGGGAGGCAATGCACACTCTTCAAACAAGGTGTATGTGCAAAGTGCTTCAAAGCACCTTAACAGATCATCCAAAGCAGTAGGTGATGGTTTTGTCCCCTCCCATATCTCTTAGCTTGTGGTATGGGGGTTGTAGGGAATCTCTTGTGTGCTTTCCTATGTAGTATTAACATTATTACCAAAACCCCCAAACAACTCCTGTATTACCTGGTGAGGAGTAAGGGCTCCACGGGACTTAGAATATCACAAAACTAAATTGACATCAGCAGTATCTCATTTTAGCAATAAGCAACACGGCTGCGTTTGAAGATCACACAATCCCAGACTAGGTCGTGATGGAAGGGACCTTAAAGCTCCTCCA